>NC_068362.1:72326486-72546486 GCF_020536995.1 Dreissena polymorpha | reverse complement strand
AAAAAACGACACAATAAATTATAAGTGATACCATGCGTTCACCATACAACGTGTTTAGTGATGGCGAAGTATACTTCATGAGGCGTCGCGCTAACGGGGAAAACAGCAATAACAGCACTGAAGTACAGTTCAACCGCCTTTCAGCCGAGGGCGAACCGGTTAACAGAACGAGCCCAGGCATCACAGATACCGAGATGGAAACAGTATCAGAAGCCTCTAATACCGACTATACACATGGGCCAGTTGGTAAAAGTAAGCAACCACCACGTAGCAGATCATCTCGTGACCTCTGGAAGGCAGTGAATACGCTTCAAAGCTGTATCCAAGACCTTGCCGCTGAGGTTAAGGTGGTAAAAAGGGTGCCTTTGGAGGCATCAGCAAATAGACAGAGTAGTAGCTGTAGTAATAGGGAAAGTTCCTCGCTGCAACAGTCGGGTCCGTCCATTAAGGGCCCAAGCATAAACAATATTAACATGTCCGCCCTTAGACCTGACGCTGCTATCTTCCACGCCAAAGGGGACGGCAATCAACTATACTATATATAGCGCCATCAACCCATCAGATTAATCAGGTCACTACACGAGCATCACAAGGCTAGTGTACGTCAGTCAATGAGCGGATCAAGGTGCCTCCTTTTACTGGCCATGAAAACTGGCAAGTCTGGATCGCCAGGTTCAATACTATCGCAGACCGCATGGGGTGGGGAGATGAGCGACGGCTTGACCATTTGCTGCAGAACATAGAGGCACAAGCTGCTGAGTTCGTATTCAACCACGCGTCGGTGGTTGGCAACTACAAACCCTTAGTGGCTAAGATAGGTGGGCGATACCGAGCGCTGCTGGGGTACGACATTCTAAAGGGTAGAGATGGAGTACCAGCAGACATCTTGTTGAGCAGCAACAGGATTCTTCTAGATGGGCTGGAGATACCTCTGTTCCAGGTGGGCAAATCCAATAGCGCTAGACGCGTGACCGTAGCAAAGGACATGACTCTTCCTGGTTCGGCTGAAGCAGTTGTGAGTGGGTTTGTAGGGCGCTTCAAAAAATATGACGATGAAATCAACTCTAACTTTCTAGTTGAACCCGCCAAACAATTCCAAGACAGGTACGCTCTTCGAATGGCAGCAACGTTGGTCGATGTGAACACATAACCAACATGTAGTGTAAGGATATTAAATCCTTTTGCTACAGAAGTCACGCTCCGACAAGGCACAAAATCGGTAGAGCAGAGAGAATAGAGCGTATTGTAAGCGTAATTATCACAGAAACATGCGCTGAAGACAAAGGAAACCATGATGCTATGCGTCGAGTCAAAATAAGCCCAGATTCTGTAAAGTCAAAGCCTTTCGAATGCATGCCAGTGGCATCACCAAACGTGTTACCGGAACACCTGAACGACCTCTTTGAGCGTGCCTGTTTGGGAAGAAATCAACAAAGAAATCCAACAAATTGAAAATCTGCTTATCAAGTACGGTGCCACATTTTCAAAAGACGACTGGGACTTAGGTCTGACCCATCTGGCCGAACACAGTATCAATACTGGTGATGCGGCACCTGTGAGGCAGAGGCCAAGAAGAGTCCCGCTAGCTTATGCAGACGCCGAAAAGCAAGCTATAGAAGACCTGTTGCAGAAAGGTGTTATACGAGAGAGCACATCTCCGTGGGCAAGTCCAATCGCTTTGTTGAAGAAAAAGAACGGATCCGTCCGACCATGTGTGGACTACAGAGGAGTGATTGCTTTAGTCAAGCAAGACGGTTTCCCAATGCCAAGAGTACATGACTGTTTGGACGCATTGGCAGGCTCAAAATACTTCAGCAGTTTTGACCTTACGTCGGGTTATTTTCAGATTCTTCTAAAGGAATCATATATCCAGCAGTGCTTTTGTTTGCAAGTTGGGGCAATTTGAGATGACCCGTATGCCATTTGGGCTAAATAATGCTGCTAGCACTTTTCAGAGGACGATGGAGTTGGCACTTCAAAGCCTGCAGTGGTTGACTTGTCTTGTTTTACATCGAAGATATTTTCATATACCATGCTGATTTTGAAGGCCATATTAGCAGAGTCGATGAGGTGCTGAGTCGGTTGCGGTCAGCTGGATTGAAGTTGAAACCGGACAAGTGTCACTCGCGACAAACCAAGGTACGGTTTTTAGGTCATGTCGTATCAGAAGAAGGTATTAAGCCCGATCCTACTAACGTTGCTAAACTACTAGACTGGCCGAAATCAAGTTCTCCAAAACCAGTGAGGCAATTCGTAGCCACTGGGTCATACTATAGGAAGTTCATCAAGGGATTTGCTCACAAGACTCGTCCTCTAATTCAACTTACCTGTAAGGACGCAGTTTGTCACTGGGGTGATGCGCAGGAAAAAGCTTTCAGTGCCATTAAGGTAGCGTTTGTGAGCCCAGAAGTGATGGGTTATCCGCTCAATGACGGGGGACTCTTCATACTTGACGTAGATGCATCCGGCCTTGGTATAGGTGGCGTATTGGCTCAAGAACAAAAGGGGCGAGAGCAAGTCATTTCATATGCAAGCAGAGCGATGAATCGTGCTGAGGAAAACTAAAGCATCACCGAACAAGAGTTATTAGCAGTAGTCTATTTTGTTCAATACTTCCGGCAGTATTTATTAGGCCGTCGTTTTGTAGTCAAAAGTGATCATCAGGCTCTCACCTGGCTTTTTAGCATGAAAGAGCCAAGTGGTAAGATTGCGCGTTGGATCGAAATTTTGTCACCTTTCGATTTTAGTATACAATATCGACCTGGTAAAAAACAGGCTCATTTTGACGCGCTTTCAATGTGTGACACTCCTAGAGATTGTACCTGGGACCAGGTAGACATGAGCGAGCCCCTCCAATGCGGCCCATATTCAAAATGTCAGCGTAGAGCCGAAATGATGTTGGCCGACTGGATACCACTTTTCCTGGAACAGAGGACAGAAAAGTGTGAACAAGACGGCAACGATAACATCTTGATAAATGTCTTAAGAGTGGTGTCAAGAGCAAAGGCTTGGATGGAATCATTCTCATAGCAAGAAATGTCAATACTTCAGAATGCGGACCCGGGCATCGGTCCAGTCAAGACCTTGTTCGAAGAGAACCAAAAACCATCCAAAGATCTGACAACTGAAAGGAGTCCTGAATCACGTCACTATGTAATGATGTGGGAGCAGCTGCACCTGGACGATGATGTGCTGTACCTTAAGGTTTCACTCGACGGGTTGTCCAACAAACGCCTGTTGGCGCCCACTCTAGTAAGGAGCAACCTCATAAGCCAAATGCACGACACCGTAGTAGGTGGACATCAGGGCGTCAAGCGAACAAAGGCAAACATCGCAAAGTTTCATTATTGGTATGACCTGAAGACTGACGTGAAGGTGTACGTCCAGCAGTGCGATGTTTGCGAAGCAAACAAGAAACCGCAACAACAACCTCGCGCTCTAATAAATCACCTAAAATCAGGAGCTCCGTGGGACCTTCTATGCATAGATTACATTGGTCCTCTACCCGTAACACCCAGAGGCAACAGATTCGACCTTGTCATGAGTGACCACTTCACAAAGTATGTAGATGTCATTCCAGTGGTAGATTAAACAACTGAAACCTGTGCAAATGCAGTTGTAGAGCACTTAATTGCACGATGTGGTGCTCCACTGATGATACATAGCGATCAAGGCGCCGCATTTGAGTCCAAACTCTTCAAGGAACTGTGCAGTACCCTACAAATTACAAAGTCCAGGACGAGTGCACGGAATCCAAAGGCAATGGGCAGGTAGAACGGTTAAACCGCACAATTATTAAAATGGTATAGTCCTTCCTGGCGGGTGAACAAACAAGCTGGGATCTACAACTAGGCAGTTTGGCGAGCAACACCACATGAAGCGACTGGTTTCTCCCCTAATATAATGGTAACTGGACGTGAAGTGCGACTCCCAGCAGACATTATATATGCTGACCCATCTCCTGGAAGTTCCACCGAGACGAGAAATGTTCCCACCATGCAACAGGCCAGATACGCGGGACGAATGCCGAAAAGGTTGGTTCACGTACACCAGATAGCGATGGAACAACTGAAACAAAGGGCGAAGTGCAGTAAAGTTCATTATGACCAAAAAGCTTCAGTAATAGACTACAATGTGGGCGACCCTGTTTGGTGTCTTATTGAGGGCCGTAACGTTGGGTTATGTCCGAAACTCGAAAATATATACGAGGGGCCCATGCTCATTCAACAGAAAAAAATCAACAGTTAACTTTTATTACAAACTGACCGAGAGGGCCATACTAAAATGGTGCACCACGATAAACTTAAACCGTACAGGGGCAAACACATTCCTAAATGGTTAACATCTGCGAAACAGAAACTTAAGAAACACATAAGCGAATAACTAATATGTAAGCCAATAACTAATTAATAATCAAAGACTTAGGATCTTGCGAAAAAAACAATGACGCTTCTCAAGCTCATTCAGCTTATTTATAATAACAAAGTGTTACGTCACTACTGGTTGTTTATTTCAGAATATGTGGCAAGCTGTAGACGATCGTCATAAGAGGTATAGATGTCGAGCCTGTGGAAAAATTGACAGAAGTCTAGAGTAGTGGGTCACGTGTTAAAATACCATGTGTCGATGGACAAAGTACCATTCTCTTGCAGTTTATGCAATTTCCGCTGCCTTGAGCAACATGAACTAATGGACCATGTACGTAAGTACAGGAGGCATATCGACGAGGCAAGTAAGCTTGGTGTGACCAATACGACAGTGCTCCAAAATCAAGCGGAACGGCCGATTGTCATCGACAATTATGCAGAAGCCATTGAGGACACAGTGCAAACCCAAGACCCTGTGTTGCCACTTAGCAGCATTCAAAAGGGCTCTGCGTCAGAATTGGAACGACCGGACCAGGAGCAAATGAAACATGAGTTGAATCTGGATACGTCCGTTTCAATGGGCAACTCTCTAACATCTTCTGCTCTATCCTTCGAGCCAGGATGTTTGACTGACCCTCCAATTAGTCAATATGATGCCCCAACGCCTCTGTTAGACGAGCACTACGAGGAGGGGGAGTTCAACGACTGGTTGGGATCCTTGGCCGCCCCTGATGATCGTGATACTGCTCCTCCTGAGGGACCGAATCTGCAGGTCGTACCAACACTGACGTCTGCAGGACAGCGGGAGACGATGAATCCCATGCCCCTGATAGCAACATCGGAACAGGTGGTGGTGTTTTCCCCTATAATGACAGCTCCCCAGGTGACGACCGCTGTGGTTCAGGATCCAATAATTGAGGCGATGAGACAATCTGCGGAACCGGTGATGGTGTTTTCCCCCATGATGGCAGCTCCCCAGGTGACGACCTCTGTAGTTCAGGATGTGATCAGTGAGGCGATAAGACAATCAACAATACAGGTGGTAAATACAATAAGGGAGGGACATTCTTCAATACTGAGTGCCATCAATGCAAATCCCAGGGACATGGTTAATTTGCTTAAGGAGATTCGGGACGCTCTGCAGAAAACAAACAATGAACTAAAATAAAAACACGTACTGTGCCTGTTTGTTGTTTTACAACCGCACTACATAATTTGACGATGACATTTGTTTACTTTACTAGTGTTTATGTTCTAAAACTATATGTAATATTTGTGTTCAACTTTAAATTTTACTAAATGTGTATTTGCTACAGGAGTTTAGCCAAATTGTGTGTGGGGGGTAATGATATGAACTGGGGTTTTATCTAATGTTTTACCTTTTCTGTAAATACTTGTGCTTGAATCATCATTCCAATAGTCAGTGCGTTTAAACAAACATAACAATTAAGCATATGCACATGGATCTGAATTTTCACAGATCCCAAATAAATTCATGTTTGTTACTTGCCACTTTAGCCAGAAATGTGTGAATCGTTCTTTCTTGTTGAAGTTGACATGGTGACTGTCTGTTCCGAGACGCATTTTTACCTCGTTTATTTACAATATAAGTTCATTGTCCATACCTAACAGAACGGCATTTAAGGAATGAATATTTATATTTTATGTATCCGAATGTATTTCACGATGATCTTCGAAATTATACTTATTATTAGTGTTTTTTCACTAGAAATCGGCATGTGTTTCTCCAATCTCCACGCAGAGTTGTCGTTCCTTGCTATCACATACAACTCTGCGTAAGGCTCAGCATGCCATTTTGCCTATAAAATACGTAAAACCGAACAAACGCATTCAATGATTATTTGATTTAGATTTTTTAGGATCAGATGCGTAAAATAATGAAATAGGAATTTTAAATTAACGATAAATCGTGCAAAGACTTACGAGTTTTTATGCAACTCTTTGGAACTATTTTATTGCCCATTTACGCAGATAGAATCATTCCACGCACTTCAAAAATATATAAACAATTGAACATTTTTATTGAGTGACGTTAGGTATTGCTTGGTATGTATGTTGGTTTCTTAACATCAAAAAAACATATCAATTTTATAATAAGGAATTAAGACTAAGATAAGATATCATGGTATGAAATGGTTTTCTTTAATGCAGTGAATGCAATGTAACCATCGTGCAAGAGATTGTTTAGTATACTGTAACCTAAATGATAAACGCTTGGAATGATCATGACATGAATGAGACGCTTTCATAACAATAGTCCGTTCTGAGCCCAACACAGAAGTGAATGTAATGTAACCGTCGTGCAAGAGATTGGTGTTTCTAACTGCCCACCATCTTGGAATGTTGAATTGTTGGTAATTTTTGCATAGCAACACACTGCGGTGTATACATAAACTTTATTTGCTCTATATTTAAGCATTACGTAAAAAAGCTGAACTATTTTCAGCAGACGTAAGGTTAATATTTAGTTCATATAGTCTGTTTAAATTGTTTAGTCATTTAAAGTCTATTTAACGATTTATAAATGTTAAGCGTGCGAGCGTTCCAATTTCTGGTCACAAGTGGAACGCCGCGGCTATATAAAGTGACCAAATTTTGGTCACAGGAATCATTCTAGTTTTAATCTTTTAAGAGGTAACATCTATGACGTTTTTATTTAAAAAGTAAATTTAACATTAACAATAGCGATATTGGTATTGGACCATTGAAATTTGAGATTCAAATAATAACTTATACCAAGTTCTTTGAATTATTGAGTCATTCAACTACTTTTTTTAATTTTAACTATCTTAATATATTTATATTTATATATTTTGTACCGGTATTGCGTTATGAATTCATTATTGAGTACCACGGAACGCAACAGTATTAGTAGAAGTAGTAGTAGTTATAGTAGTAGCAGAAGAAGAAGTTATAGTCGTAATAGTCGTCGTCGTTGTCGTCGTCGTCGTCGTCGTCGTCGTAGTAGTAGTGGTAGTAGTAGTAGTGGTAGTAGTAGTAGTAGTAGTAGTAGTAGTAGTAGTAGTAGTAGTAGTAGTAGTAGTAGTAGTTGTTGTTGTTGTTGTTGTTGTAGAAATAGTAGAAGTAATAGTAGTAGTTGTTGTAGTAGTAGTAGTACTAGTAGTAGTAGTAATAGTAGTAGTAGTAGAAGTAGTAGAAGTAGTAGTCGTAGTAGTTGTAGTAGAAGTAGTAGTAGTAGTAGAAGTAGTAGTAGTAGTAGTAGTTGTTGTTGTTGTTGTTGTAGTTGTAGTAGTAGTAGAAGTATTAGTAGTAGTAGTTAATGCGGTTGAAAACGCAGCAGCAATTTTCGTTTGTATATAAGTTTAAAAAACAGGGGTGATATTTTGTACCATGAAACCGAAATTTTCTCTGGCAGAGCAAGCTATCATATCAGTTATCTACTCCGCATGCTACAAATGTTAAAAGTTTACAGATACTTGGCAGTGTGCCGAAATTATATTGAATTGAATCTTCTCCAGAAATTTCCTCATTACTCGTGGGATATTCAACAATTCACAATAGTGTAACTCCAAATTTGATCTAAAATGTAGGGAGCGATATGGAGCTATTAGTCTTTTGATATCGTGATGTAACTTTTTTAATATATTTAAATGTACCCAACATATTTTCGTTCACTTATTTCATTATACATTTTCATCATTCTATGAAGTAAAATCAAGGAAGACGCAACTTTTTTCCTAATGTTTAAATAAACATGTTTCCATATAACAAAATAATGCTAACTTTATGTTTATTTAGATTAAGTAAACAAACTAATCACCTATTTAAAATCTACTCTTTCCTTAAACTGACAGACGTTTCAAATGAGTCATTTCGTTTGATTCGGGTCATATCAGTTGATATTTAATGAAGTTGATGACTTTATCAAATTGTCATGGAACCGGCATGATATCAACCAGATGAAAGTCTGGTTTATTTGACATTGACCATTTCAAGACAATTAGCAGCTTGTATCATTGTCGCACACTATGATTGCTTTGTATGTGCTTGAAGTTAGAAATATTGGAGGGTAAACATAATTTTTCTTCCAATAATATCTTAGGAGTTTTATTGTTTTCTATATTTGACATGCAATAAATTAGTCTTTATTTGATGCCGGAATTTTAAATATTGTTATGAAATATCATCAAATATCGAACACAGAATTTTGTCGTCTAAAAAATGGGTTTTCCTTATACATGCTAATAAGGCTCGAAGGTTACAGACACTTTTGCCCGTGAACACAACACACTTAAGTGCATACTACAAGCTTATTAAAGAAAATAAAAAATAAATTCTTTGTTTTGTTATCTTGATCGACTCTTAGTCGTTCATAGATGTGTTTGTCATAACATATCACATGATGAATTTATCGCACTGAGATTAACAACACATGTCGTAAATAATATGTAAAGCTCCAGGATTTATATAATCGTACTAGTTGAAGTGTTGTAATGTACATACTTAAACGGAGAAAGATATATATGTGTCGTTTCAATTTGCATTTATGCATGTAAGATAAGACATTCCAAAAGTTATGTACCGGTAACTCTCTTACATACACCTGTGCGTGTCATTTTGAGCTAAATGGATTTCCCGTGCATGTTTTCTTTTTTGAAGTTTTTCGTAATCAAGTGTGTCGTTGATGCTACTTCTGGCAAGCAGTGCACTCACGCGTTGTCTAATAAACACGTAAATAAATTCTTAAGTCATAATATTTTTAACACACAGAGTGAACAAACATTCACATCCACTAAATAAAACAATAATGGTGGACAATAACACTGCAATATACAATTGATATTTGCATTGATATTTATTTTCCAAATGATGATGAGTATTGCTTTTATGTCTATTTATGTTAACTCAACAAAATAATGTATGTCTTATCCAGTAACATATTGTAATGCACATAATGGGCCAACTCCTTTCATTCGTGAACGAGTTTTATATCCAATAAGTTGTTAGGAGCTTCGGACATTATTTCCATACTATAACTTAATTAAATAGTCCTGTTAAGATTATCTTATAGTTTGATATACAGTTTATTTAATTTTATTGATCAGCAAAAAAAAGGGAAAGCAAACATTTTTCATTTAACATAATTGCAATAAAGCAACATGTTTTGTACCAACCCTCATTTGAGTATACGAATCAGTCTGTTTTATATTAATACATTCGTTTGAATTTTCCGTCAATTATTTTAAGCGGGCTGAGCTTGTCGATGAATGTATCATTTTGTTTAAGTTAGACGGCCGCCGACATGAAGTTAGCCGGGTTCGTTTTGCTTTTTTGCTTTGGAATAGTCTTCCATGGAATTTTGTGTTTTCCTGAACCTCGAAGCAATGCAATATTAAGTGATATTGAGAGAAAAATAGATGACTTAAGGAACGACCTCATGGGAGAGGTAGTTGACAAGCGAAACGTCATTGCAACGCTGGTGGATGCGTTGATTCGATTAATTGAAAATAACGCAAAAGAATCAATGCGACAAAAACCAATTGTATTCCTCAATACTGCAAGTCTTGACAAGCATTGGTATATTCCTATCGATATAACAAGCGTTAACGATTCCGCTATAATGCAGTTTCGTAACAAAACGGAAAAATTAAATCAAAATTTGCTCTCTCAAATCAAACAAATGGAGGACTTTTACAGTCAAAAATTATTGTCAGAATCGGCTGACAAAGGAACAAAGTATAACAAATCAAGTTTGCAAATAAATACTATAATACACAATATAAATAGATCGATTGACAGTTTCACCTCTCATATGACGGATTATATCTCGAGACTTCAGTCGGAAAATAGTGCGTTTCAAAGAGTTTGCAATACGTTTGAAGCTGGAAATGAAGTGAAGAATAAACGTATATCTTGTCAGGATGTAAAAGAAAGTGGTGTGTATACAATATATCCAGACTTTAAGCCATCCGGTCTGCAAGTGTATTGTGAGGTCGATCGAGAGAAGGCATGGCTGATTATTCAGCGTCGTAAGGATGGAACGGTAGACTTTGATCGCACCTGGAATGAATACAAGGCGGGTTTTGGCGATGTGAGAGGCGAATTCTGGCTTGGAAACGAGTATATCCACCACCTGACTAAAGACAAACCACGACAGCTGCGAATAGACATGGAGACATTTGAAAAGACAAGAAAGTATGCGATGTATAACGAGTTCAGTGTTACTTCAGAGGCACAAAAGTACAGACTGAATATTGATGGATTCAGTGGCGACGTAATTGATCACTTGAAATATCATCAGGGCCAGATGTTTTCTACATACGATTCAGATAATGATAGCAACAGAGGCTGTTGTGCATGTAGCTATCATGCTGGTTGGTGGTTCAACGGATGTCACAATGTGAATATCAATGGAAAATACTATTACAAACATGAAAGTGTGCCAAGTCATCATGGAGTTTATTGGGAAGGTTTTACTGGCAGTACTGAGTCGTTGAAAACTGTAGAAAGCAAAATACATTAAAATATATCATGCCTATACAATGTATCTAACGGATCAATTAAATGTTAAAATTAAGAAATGCTAGTGATTCGATTGACTGTATACGTATGGAAAGAATAGTGGTCGTTATGGAGAATTGCACAGGCATAACTAATTTTGCGCAATATAAGCAGGAATACGCCTTTTTGCAATAGTTTGTCTTGATGTACAAATTACAGACTCCAGCATGCAGCGTAGGAATAGGCTCACTTATATGTTAATTCAAAATATGTTTTGTACTTTATTTATTTACATTTGGTAAGAATTGTAAGTATATTGTATAGCCGTTAATGCAAGTACATGAATATAATTCAAACAACATTATATTTTAACTTAAGGAATAATGCGAATACTTCTCTTTACATTTTTAGCTCATCTATTTTTTGAAAAAAATTTATGAGCTATTGTCATAACCTTGGCGTCGGCGTCGGCGTTTGCGTCCGGTTAAGTTTTGCGTTTAGGTCCATTTTTCTCAGAAAGTATCAATGCTATTGCATTCAAACTTGGTACACTTACTTACTATCATGAGGGGACTGGGCAGGCAAAGTAAGATAACTCTGGCGTGCATTTTACAGAATTATGTGCCCTTTTTATACTTAGAAAATTGAAAATTTTGGTTAAGTTTTGTGTTTAGGTCCATTTTATTCCTTAAGTATCAAAGCTATTGCTTTCATACTTGCAACACTTACTAACTATCATAAGGGGACTGTGCAGGCAAAGTTATGTTACTCTGACTGGCATTTTGACAGAATTATGTGCCCTTTTCATACTTAGAAAATTGAAAATTTGGTAAAGTTTTGTGTTTAGGTCCACTTTATTCCTACAGTATCAAAGCTATTGCTTTCATACTTGCAACACTTGTTAACTATCATAAGGGGACTGTGCAGGCAAAGTTATGTAACTCTGACTGGCATTTGGACGGAATTATGGGCCCTTTATACTTAGAAAATTGAAAATTTGGTTAATTTTTGTGTTTTGGTCCACATTTCTCCTAAAGTATCATAGATGTTGCTTTCATACTTGGAACACTCGCAAACTATCATAAGGGTACAGTAAAAGGACAAGTTACATAACTCTGGTTGTCATTTTTACGGAATTATGGCCCTTTTTTGACTTAGTAACTTTAAATATATGGTTAAATTTTGTGTTTCGATCCACTTTACTTCTAAAGTATTAAGGCTATTGCCATCAAACTTCAAATACTTTCATGCTATCATGAGGTTACTGTACCTGGCAAGTTGAATTTTACCTTGACCTTTGAATGACCTTGACTCTCAAGGTCAAATTATTAAATTTTGCTAAAATTGCCATAACTTCTTTATTTATGATTAGATTTGATTGATACTTTGACAAACTACTCTTACCTGACATACAACAATAGACTCCACTCAAACCATCCCCCATGCCCTCCCCCCCCCCGAATCCCCCCTAATTGTTTTTTTAAGATCATCTCACAAATGACCACCACACCCTCACACTATACTCCCCCCATCCCACCCCCTCCCAATTTTTTTTGAAACGGTTAAAAAACACAAAAATTATTTTTTTTTATTTTATTTTTGAAATACCGTCCAACCATAGCACCCAAGCATTTTTTGCATTTTTTCCGCATTTTTGGAAGATAATGTAATAAATGTCCACACCCCCACACTATACACCCCTCTTCACTCCACCCCTCCCTCCTTTGTGATTGAAATTGAGAGTCCCTTCACCTTTAAAAAGAAAATAGATGAGCGGTCTGCACCCGAAAGGCGGTGCTCTTGTATTAAATATGTATTTACTGGAATCGCGTACAAATCTTTATTTTTTTCTTATGTTTTTATTTCACTTAAACAATCTGACTTTTTAAAACTGACATTCAGTGTGCATATTTTGCATGTAATTATGTTCTGTACGAGAGTTGCAACAATTTGATAGAGTATAAAACATATATAAGTTTTATAGGTTTTTAGTTGTTTGCAAGAACAAGCAAGGTAGATAGTGGTGTTTTGAAAAAGGGTGTGCAGGGTACTTCTTATCACCAAATCACACCTAATCCGTATCCGCGCCGAGAAACGCGGAAAAGTTAACAGAACATGCGTAATAAAAAAAACATTTACATAACATTTTTGCGTAGTGAAAATAGATGCATTTGCCAAAATGCTGTAAATGAAATCAGAAATACACACATACACGCGGGCAGAACAACTACATCTATTAATTAGCAACTTTATTAACCTCGATTCCTTATCAGATCAATGGGAGAAAAACAGAAAGCCCAATACTATTTTACTAAGTAATCAATATAACATTTTTTGACGATGCTGCTTCAGCGAAGTTATCATACCATGAAGACCGAGCCAGTCCGATTGAGTTAGCTAAATTTTCTCAATCGGCATACCTCGCTGATTATCATTGATAAAAGTAAAGGCAGCTTGGTTCCCGTCCTCCCTTGGTTCCCGTCCTCTTTCAAATCTATCGAGAGGTTCGGGACAGTAACCGGACACGAAACTGCCTGCACCAAATTGTATAAACGCTGGTGAAAGTTAGCGCTCGGTAACTTTCAAACCTTGGTAAGTTTGCAGTAATTCAGGTATAGTAACCTTCAAGGTAACTCGATTGTATAAACACGATATACCACAAAGTAACCAAACCGCGCATAGTGGAATTAAACCACCGGTAAATTTAACCAAAACATTCCCACAATGCATTTTTTAATGACGTAATTTTCGCGCAAAGTGTCAAGCTTTGATTTCGTTAACACACACAATAAACAGCGACATATATTTTATTATCAAATTCATTTTCAAATAAATTCACAATAAAATAAAGTGTACATTTTAACTATGAGTTCATCAAATTATTTAAAGTGTTACGAACATATTGCCAGGGAAAAATTTATGATGATGTCGAGATTTGCATCATTTTGTGGAATCCCTGTTGCTTCCAACTGCGAGAGAGTGATTGCAAAGACGCCTACTTTTCTTGTTGTTTTAAGTGATGTAACATATACATGGTCGTCGTTACATGCTAGCCTATTATTCTCATTTGGCTTATAGCCCGTTTTCATGATTGCGTCATAAAATAATATTTTTCGCAAAATAACGATGTTTACACATTCAAAGCACAACGCTGAGTATATCATTAACTTAATATTACATCCGAAACTCACTCTGTCTCTAATCAATCGTGCATATCGCAATTGAGAACAGTGCGAGTCTTTTTGACGATTTATTATTAACGCGACTTATTTCACATGTACATGTACTGTATATCGACATATTTGAATTGTCAAATTATCACCTTTTCCTTATTTCTTGCAATGTGCATTGTTTATAATCCGTGCATATACTTTTGACATTTTAGAATGTACAACAAGCCATACAAACATCTCACAATTTATAAATAATCTGCAATATTTGCATCCGATTTAATTCACGTTAGGCATAGAGATCTGTAAAGTATAAGATGGTAAAAATAGCACCACACTGGAATTCGGAATGTCCCATTTTGCACACGGGTATTATCCACTTATTTATCTGTTTTGTAATGGAATGTTTTCCATTATTTGTGTATTTATATATTTAATTATTTTCTTGTACAATAAGGGCATTTACCATAGACAAATAAAACATTGTGTAAGTTTAAACATATGTTTGCCAGAAATCTGCAAATGCAACCGAGTTTACCAACGGCTATAAATTGATAAACTGCTCCGGTTCATTTGAACAGCAGTAATGTAGAGTACATGACGTAGCGTGTGACGAAGAAGAAAGTTTATCGACTTCATAAACTAATTTTAATATAGTGATAGGATGGCATAAGGGTCTTTATTATATACCTGTTTAATGCATGTAACAAAATACAGGTTGTATCAATCGTTGAAATAAAAAATCCCGTAGTACGCTACTCGCTGTTTCCAATTCCGTATTACCATACTAGCCGGGCTACTTCGACCCATTTAATGACGTCACATTCCGCGCACCGAAAATAAAAAAAAATATATTACGAATTATATTACGTAGTACATCGTGTGACGTCATTTCTGTGACGAAACACAATAGTTTTCTCTAAACTCTCTGGAATTTAAGGACATGTCGGACGTGGTGTTTTTTAACAGTAAGCTATTTGTTAAAAATATCGAACGAATTCAAAACGTATTTTGGAGTGTGTGTTTATTATGCTTAAATGTTTATTTAGATAGGAATAAAATAAAATAGTGTTGTTTAAACTAAGTTTCGATATAGACATGGAAGAATAGAAGTGGAAGTGCATATCGTTTCAACGTTTATGTTATAAACATCGGATTAAAGTTGTCAACTTAATTGTTATAAACATTGGATTAACGATGGCATTAAGGTAAGCGTGTCGGAAACCTGTGTTTTCCCGATTCGAATGTTTGCACGTTAATTTACATAAACTGTATTCATACGCGTCTTAAAAACTATGGCGTACCGTTTTGTCATTGTATGTCAGTTTTGTTGAAGTAAACAATACAATTGTTAACTGTTTTCGTTAGTTGTTGTATATAATAAAAGGAATATTACGCTAGTCAATTGTTCCAATAGTTTGTATCACTCTTGTGGCTTGTGCTTTTTCGCATCACACTCGAGGATCCGCCTCTCGTGTGATACGTCATCACACAAGCCACTCGAGTGATACAAACTCTTGGAACAATTGACTACAGTATCGTAATATTCCGTATTTATTTAACTATGCGAAAATAATTATTAAAGACCCTATATGCAAAATCGTCAATTATTGAGTTAAATGGATTATTTATGGATTTTAAAGGATTATTTAAGATACTAGTTCGAACGTGTTTTGGTTTTTGTTTGTTCTTTTGATGTTCCCTGTTCTCGGAGAAATGATTTTATTAAATTAAACATGGGCGCCATTGATGCATCGGATCAAACACGGCATACCCATAACAGAATATAACAAACACGTTCTGTGCGTCCTTAAATTCGTCGTCCGAAGTCGCAAAATGAATTGCCCTGTATATTAAAAAAGTCAAATAATGTGTCAGTCGCTGGAATTGTCTGATAAGGCGATTCCTAGCGTTCAATGTAACTGTAGAATCGGCTCGCTTAATGCATTGCAGTCAACAGGCGTGTAAATTTTATCGTTGGAGATTCACGATAAAACAGTATAGGTTTTGAATCACGCAGTTTTTTTTTTAGAAAATGCATATCCAATAGATATAGATTACATCATGTAGTAAAATAATCCGATGACCGTTCTGCAATTTAGGAAGAAGCTGTGATATATGTGCAAAAACTAAACTAAACTAAAAAGCTTAGTTGTTTTTGTCTTTATTTTGCTAATTATAAAACTACCCTTTTTTAATAGTTCAATATTTAAGCCAGTTACAATAAAAATATAATGATTGAGCAAAACAAAAGTCGGGATATGAAAAGCTTTAAAAACATATCCGCAACAGTTGACCTAAATTCACATTAATACACCTTTATACATGTTTAACCACGTAACGTATGTAATCGATTTGATTTTGAGTTTGATGTTTGGTTTTAGTATTTTTTTTATACAACAATAGTATACGTTGATATTACTACGCGCAGACATTTTTCGGTATCAACCTATTTGAATAAATCCCATCAAATGATATATATTTATACACCCCAAACATATTGGTAAAGTAAACAAATTATGTAAAGGATTTGGTATTTGCATTTAAAATGCGTTATTGCGCATAACAAAACAAGATTATTATCATCGTTAGCCATACATTTTCTATATCAATGTTGAGCTTCTATTTTTTATATGTAAAAACTAACAAAATCAAGTCGTTTGTAATACCATGTTGTTTAAACCCGTTTAAACATAATGAGGACCTTCGATTAACCGTTTTTCAAAGAATTACGTGAATTAAATGTATTCTTATTTGATAATAACATTTTCACGCATAAAACATTGCATACACATAAAGCCAATAGCCCTTACACCTGTCATCAACGGGGTGTTCATAAGTTTGCATCATTGCTGAATATGTTTTTATATATTGAAACTCCAGAAATACTGTAGAAAAGTCGTTAAGATAACATTTAAAGCGAGTTACTTAAGGGTTAATTAAAAATACATTAATAGAAACACGCATTCAACACGACATACAAACGGGTCATCAATATACAACGGTAAATTGAAAGATTTATGGATTTAAAACTCGTAAAGATGCATGTTCACCTCAAACTTAGCCTATTATTAATCGAAGAGCACACACAGATGAAACATCAACTTCACCAACCTTATTGCATCGACGTTCAAGTTTAACAGCAATACAGGGGATATATATATATTTCTAAATGTAAGTTAAGTCCATATCATGAGACAATAAGTTATTGATTATTACTTTCAATAGAAAATTTTGTATTTATTCCAATTTAAGTTTGAGAAAATATATTGTCGTGACATTTGTTTGGGAATTATAAAGATCTCGACACTTTATCTTCTAGAATAGTGTTGCCCTAAAATATTTAAAATCTAACACTTGTCATTCCATAATATAATTATATTACATTTACACAAAAACAACATATGTCGCAATTGAACACACCAATGACATTAGAGGATTGAACGTGAGCAAAATTGAGCTTTACTGCAAATATCACAAGCGAAGTAAACTTAGCCGATATGGAAATTGTAGCATACTTCGATGGGATAAAGATGCTAACACATCGACAAACTTTTCGTTGATATTAATCTTTTTTAAACTTTTACAAAAACGCTTTCCTAAGTCCACAACATATTCAAATCCACAAGATGTAGTGATGCATAAGGCCCCCCTCGACTAAAAATGTTTGTCCTCTATGCCCGGCTGTTTGGGTGTCTACTCACTAAAGTACACGAGTAGCAGCAGCAGCAGTAGTAGTAGTAGTAGTAGTAGTAGTAGTAGTAGTAGTAGTAGTAGTAGTAGTAGTAACAGCAGCAACAACAACAACAGCAGCAGTAGTAGTTGTAGTAACAGTAGTACTAATAGTAGTATGTTATGTTATATCAGAGCCTTGCCTGCTTTGATCAGCTATATATATGCGCACAGAATATTTGCACATGTTACGCAAAATTTGATTGGCTGACTAACTCGGGATCTCGAGATAGCGAAAATGTTCCCCTCTTTTGTTTAATGCACGCTGCCTTTATTTACTGCACAGCTCTTTTTTTAATTGCTATCCGCTTTTAATTAGTTTAGCACTCCTTTTTTTTCTATCTCGTGGCCACGACATAGCTATCTCGAGATTCCGACTTAGCTAACTCGTGGCCACGAGAAAGAAAAAAGACGAGTGCAATTTAAAAAAGAGGAGTGAATTTTACCTCTATGCATCTAGAGATCCCGACTTAACTAACTCGTGGCCACGAGATAGAAAAAAGAAGAGTGCAATTTAAAAAGAGGAGTGAATGTCACCTCTATACGGTGGCATAGAGGTGACATTCACTTCTCTTTTTTAAAATTGCTCTCCTCTTTTTTCTATCTCGTGGCCACGAGTTAGCTATGTCGTGGCCACGAGATAGAAACAAGAGGAGTGCAAAACTAAATAAAAGCGGCGTACAATTAAAAAAAGAGCGGTGCTTCTCTTTTTTTAAATTGCTCTCCTCTTTTTTTCTATTTCGTGGCCATGAGTTAGCTATGTCGTGGCCACGAGAAAGGCTCCAATAGAGTCTCCGAAAATATTCAACAGAAATAAATCGCGATGAAAAGAGAAATGAACTATTGTTATTATTGTTTCTAACATTCAAATGTTTTCTTTATAGAACCCTTAATATTTTATTTAACATAATATGCTGTTACGTTACAACAACCGTTTTACGAATTTAAAGGTAATGGCTAAAACGTACGTAAAATGGGTAGATACATGTGTTGATTATATTTGATTCTATTTCCCACAAAACCCGATAATGTTGGTTAATACACAGAAAAATATGTTTCGTACACATATGATACGAAACTCTAAATTGCAAGAAGAGTTGCATGTTTGAATATAATAAAGGTATATTATTTGTGAAATTTATCAACTAACTAATACGGGCTATTGCGCGCAATTGATTGTCAAATAAATTTAGGAGACTTCTGACAGAGGTACTGTGCCATTCAAGCTTAAGAGAGTATACTCCGTTTTTGAACAGAGTATACCATGCTTTTACATGTTAAAACCTGCCAAGCTCCTCGTGTCTGACAGCTGATTTGCAATTTGTTTTGAATCTGCGACACAAACGTGGACAATAGTAGACAATACGTCAGAGAGTATATGCAAAAAACAATGAAAGATCAGAATGCGCGTAGTTTTTTAAACAAAATGTTCATTAGCATGTATGTCATATGCATATATCCATTTTTCATTAGCAAACATACTTGTTATGTACTCTTTTCTTTCAAAATTTGTCAATATTTTTTGCGTAAGATAATTAATCAAATTATAACTGATTCGTTGACAGACGGTACATTGTTTTTTATTCTTAAAATCAATTCTAAATATATTTCATTCTTAACTCGATTCAACTGAAATAACATTCAAATACATTTTGACAACTTTATAAAAACGTGGCAACAGTAAATACCGGTATAGATCAGTTTCAAACGCGTTTCGATCCGTGCAATTGCATCGGTGCGTGCAATTGTGGCATTTACTTGATCTTTTGATTTACGTAATTACTTAATTCCAGCAAACGGATCCAACAGCGAAAAAAGCTATACACCGTTTGGAAGCTTGGATTATGAACAAAACATAACTGTAAGCAACTGTTGTAAATGAGGAAATCTCATGTAGAAAAATAACCGCCTGGAGTATTTCTTCGCAGAACAATATGCGCTGCAATGTTCCGTATCGGAGACTGTTGTTACCCCAGTGCACGTGAATAGAACATTAGACCGAGCGGATAACACTATCGTCGTATGTTCGTCTGTCGGCATTGCGCATAATGAAAATGAACAAGCAAACGTCGGAGTGATAACGCGTCGTTGATATAGAAAACCTTTCTTGTATCTCACTGTGTGAAGTAAAATAATAACAAGAAAATATAGAATTTCAATTATATAAAATGTCCCTGTGCGACGAATCATAACTTGATGGGTAAATTTAAAAGAGATTGTACGAATGATTGAGTAATACAATTATTTATTCATAGTACAACATTGATCAAAATTGAAAATCACTCAATTCCGCAGGATAAAAATGGAATATAATGAGAGTGGTGCCAATGAAAGCATGTTGTCGTCTTCTAATAATTCCGACAGGCTAGACCTATAAAATGCGCGGTATGCGTCGACATTATTGCCATTAACGATAGTGCTAGGATTATTCGGGATTGTAGGAATCGTGGGGAACGTGTTGGTGTTCGTAGTGTACGGATGCGGGAAACAATTCAAGGATAAGAAATTTAGATACTATGTGTTGTCTCTCGCCTTGATCGACCTCGTCACGTGTATGACCTTAATTCCGGCGGAAATGCTCAAACACCGACAGTACTTTACTGAGAGCGTTTGGTGCAAGATAAAATGCTTCCTTAACGTGTTTGCAGCGGCCGCTGCTTTCTACTGTCTCGTTTTGGTCGCTATAGACCGGTACATGCTCACGTGTCGCCCAGTGGTGTTCTGTAAGGTACGGAACATTTCACACGGTCTTGCCTGGCGCCTGTGTTTCATCATGCTGGCGCTAGCCGTCTTGACGTCACTACCGTCCTACATTCTCTGTGGAATAACGTCGGACATGAGGCTTAGCGATGGACACACGAGTGTTGTCAATATGTGTGAAATTGAGCCGAACTTCGAATATGGAATCTCGAGATACTTTTATAGAATATCGCTGGGCATTGTGCAAGTTACAATATCCGCGGTCATGATAGTCCTCTACGCGCGTATCGGCCTTGAAGTGTGGAAAGCTATGCGGATCCGAGCTGCGCATGACGTGGATTTAACCGCGCTAAACCACAACCGCCACAACCACCACAACCACCACAGCCACGCACAACAGCCTTACCATCGCGCCTTCGTCTCAGTCGCCGACATCCACCGCCACCAGCCTCCTCATCAGAACATTCCCAATAACGTGAAGCTCCTCTTCGTAGTGACGGTGATCTACATTGTAACGTACATGTTCTATTTGGCGCTCTCTTGGGTGGATCAGACGTATGCGCCCATCCCAGACTCAGTTCTTCGCGTTCTCAGTTTTCTACAGGGCCTACTTCATTCACAGCATTATCAACCCGCTCCTCTATCTGAAAATGGACACAATCTTCCGTAGGCGGTGCTTGGAGATATTATCAAAGGCGCTCCGATTAAAAAAATGATACACTTGTTACACATCCAATATTTACTATTCTGCGAAGAAAGCGTATTGATCATCTGGATTTTTAACATTTTGAGGCTATCATTTAAGACAATAATCAAAATGAGATTTTGACAACATTTAATAGCCATTTGAAACGATTATTTTATGAGCAGTTTTACGTAATGCGAATCAACCAGCTAGAGCATATTTTTCATATTTCATTTTTTCGTTAATACCTAAATTTCTTTTTTTTACTAAACTTGCTTTAATCAACAAAACACTTATGTAAAAAACATTGAATAAATCACCCATTGCCCTTAATGATAGAAAATTGGTTTTCTCGATTTGATACAAAACAAATACTCTGAATTAATTTGAGCAGAACGTATTTGTTCCCTTACGAAGGTCATTTCAACTGAGAAACTACTTAAATGTATCGGGTAAAATCATAACCTATATCAAGTACACATGCATATTTGCCCAAATAAAACAATTGTGACGGTTCACTGAATTCTTGTAGTTGACTGCCAGGTTTTATAACCATCATCCGCTAGTAAAACACATGTATGAATTATGTATATGCATGCACTATTGATTGAGGTTGTGGTATTTTGAAAAGGGCTGTGAAATTGAAGTATTTGCATGCAGGTTTGACGCATATATGATGAATTCTGATACAAATGCAAATGCTCGAAAATTTATTAGTTTTTTTACAATGAGTTTTAGCTGAGGTCTATCTCCAGTTTATATAGTAAATTACCGAGATTGCTTATGTAGTTATGGTGTTTTACAAACGTTTTACTAGTATATGTACAGATTTACAATTCAAGTCAAATGTGTACAGTCAGATTAAAATCTATGATTCGTATAATTTATCAAAACCTATACTGTTTGTTTTAACCAGTCGTGTTTGAAAACATAGCAATAGCACATATATTAAAAGTGGTAAAAATGATATATCTTGGATAATTATACTGAATACTTCAAAACACATCTGTCATCGTTATTAATATTAATTGATTTATCAGTCGCATATGTCTCTGATTTATAAACGAATATTTTGCTTGTGGATTATAGCTACTTCCCTATAGTCGTTTTAAGAGCTCATAGACATCAATTTGTTCTAACACGATAAGAGCCTGTCGCAGACTGTAGATGATCATTGCATAGATTTGTAAATAAAAGACCTTCGTGGAAGGAAATGTCAACAGCTAGATGTACTTAAGAAACATTAATATGTCTGAAAATAGTCGTGAAGTCCTTCCTAAGGCAACTCTCCTCCTACCTAAGTTAGGCGAAGTACAGTTACAGGCATAAGCACATGTACGTGCTCTTTGTACTTACCGCCGTGACATGACTGACATAGTGTTGAAAGCGGTAAAAATCAAACTTAAACACAAACAAGCACTGTCTTAATTAAACCCGTGGGGATATCGACTCTTTGATAAACGTTTAGGACCCGAAACTGGAATTATATGTTTACAAAAATCAAGTGATCAACTTAATGCCACAAATTAACAAACCGATGTATTTGTACAGATTATAACGCGTTTACAATCTAAGTACGTATAGCATCGAGGAATAGGTTTACTTTGAAAAACAAACGTTACAATTTACGTATGGACCATTGCAATGAATGAATTTACATGTTTTTGAATAGTTGTCAAAATATATTTGAGTGTTAATACATGTTATGTGTGTTAACAATCCAATATATTATCCATTAATATTTAGTTAGAAATAACATAGTTATTGTCAAGATTGAAACAGCAATTTGACTTCAGTCAACGAAACAGTTTATATACGTTGGCTACCTTCTGATAATAATGTTCGCAGTATTAAATAGCTTGACATCATTAATTAAAAAACTTACTGCTGACCAAAAGCAAATATAGCGCACGAAATGAAGTATTAACATGTATATAAATGGCCTTCTTTTTATTTTAAAAGCAGCATTAAACGCACATACTGTCGTTCCGAAACCTAATTTCCCATGATATTGTCAACTTTTTATGAAAATAATTCATGTTTACATAACGTCTGTCCTTAACGAGACAGACAATGCGAAGCCGTTTGTCAGGTTTCGAAAAGTATTTTTTCTCCAGACCAACCGTTTATTATGTAGGGCGTAATGCATAATCTCCTACACCAATTCGAGCGAGTATCAAACGAGCTTAAACAATACTATTACTCTACGTTGTTCTCATCTTTTATCAGAGCCAATATTGAAGAAAGAATCATCACAGTCATGGTGAATTTTCACATGACAGTTCCACCCAATTTATTTATTGGGTTGTGCGTATACTGAATTAATTTGAATGGAATCGGAATAAGTTGGCATTAAGCATGAGTGCGTTAAAATATCAGCCAGCAATACGCCATAATTTAAATAGCGTGTAGAATTAGAAAGCTGTCTAAGTATCTTTCTACTTTATTATGTGATTAAACCCCACTGCCGTGTAGCGAAAGAAACTTGAAACGGCAGGGGAGAAAAAACGGGAGGTAGAGAAGGTAGAGGCAAGGGCGGTGGGACAAAACACACACACACACAAACAAAAACACAAACACAAACACACACACACAAACACAAACACAAACACAAACACAAGCACGCACGACACACACACCCGCACACACACCGCACACACCACCCACACACACACACACACACACACACACACACACACCACACACACACACACACACACACACACACACACACACCACACACCACACACACACACACACACACACACACACACACACACACACACACACACACACACACACACACACACACACACACACACACACACACACACACACACACACACACACACACACACACACACACACACACACACACACACACACACACACACACACACACACACACACACACACACACACACACACACACACACACACACACACACACACACACACACACACACACACACACACACACACACACACACACACACACACACACACACACACACACACACACACACACACACACACACACACACACACACACACACACACACACACACACACACACACACACACACACACACACACACACACACACACACACACACACACACACACACACACACACACACACACATATATATATATATATATTATAATAATAATAATAATAATAATAATAATAATAATACCACACTTATAAAGTATAGCGCCCTTTTCATACAGTATTGTGCATTCAAAGGCGCTGTGCAAACAAATGTACATGTACATAAAATTTATAAAAAAAAGAGTGATTGATACTATTATGAAGCATTAATTAAAGTATTAATAATATAAAATTGTGTGAAAGAAATAAAAATGCTGTAAGAAACTTAAGCCGGCTACAATATTAGAACACAGTAAAAGTGAAATAGTATGTAATACATTGATATAACTAGGGTTAAAACAATAATTCTAATGATATTATGAGCAAATTTTATGGGAACATTAAGACACTGTTTTTCATTAACTGAACGGTAAACATTGGACGGTTAGCATGATGCATGTTTCTTTTCACTGAAAGCACTGACAAATGTACAGTGCAGTTGTAAATATATCAATCGTTTGGTACGGTATATGAAGGAAGGCCTACGACAAACAAATGGCTACAGTTGCAATACGTTCGAAATCTCGGTGCTTGGTTTGATTCAAGAATGAACATGGACCACCATATTAATGCTATAGGTAGATCATGTTTTGGTTAGATTAGTCAAAAAGGTCACATCAGGCAATATCTTACACCAAATTCCACACAATCCTTGGTCAATTCACTTGTCACATCTCGGCTAGATTATTGCAATGCACTGCTGTATGGAACACACACAACAGCTATAAAGAAACTACAAAATGTTCAAAACACTGCGGCGCGTGTTATCACAAGAACATCCCGCTATAGTCATATAACACCGATCCTAAAAGAAC
This sequence comes from Dreissena polymorpha, assembly GCF_020536995.1. Lineage (NCBI taxonomy): Eukaryota > Metazoa > Mollusca > Bivalvia > Myida > Dreissenidae > Dreissena > Dreissena polymorpha. Next base: position 72,521,380 of record NC_068362.1, on the reverse strand, counting down.
TACACTGGCTCCCAGTAGATAAAAGAATCCACTTCAAAATACTTACCAATGCGTTCAAAGCCTTAGATGGACAATCGCCTGTATATCTGAAAAACCTACTTGGAGTCTACGAACCAAGGCGAAACTTAAGATGAAAGAACGACGCGACTTCATTAGTGATTCCAACGAAGATTCAATCCGTATCATACGGGGAGCGAAGTTTCATGTACGCTGCTTCCAAATTCTGTAACTCAATTCCATCAAACATTCGAGGTTTTTCAACACTAAAGTCATTCAAAAAGGCACTGAAAACTCACCTCTTCCTCCAATCTTATGCAATATAAGTAGTGGTTTATTCATTATATAAAATCTCAATCAGCATGTTCTGGAAATAACCCTTTTAAAGAAAGCATAATTATTCCTTTGGGGGTTTGTGGACTCGTGGTAATGGTATCCTGACGTTACCCTTGTCTCAATCAGCATGAAATTGAATTAACCCTTTTAAAGGAAGCATAATTATTCCTTTGAGGTTTGTGGACTCGTGGTAATGGTATCCTGACGTTACCCTTGTCTCAATCAGCATGAACCTGAAGTTACCCTTTTAAAGGAAGCATAATTATTCCTTTGGGGGTTTGTGGACTCGTGGTAATGGTATCCTGACGTTACCGTTGTCTCTTTTTTGTCTCCGTTTTGTTTTGCTGATCTTTCTAATCTATGGTTACTGTGCATGTGTTTTACGTAGTACTTATAATTTAAGTTTAAGATTTTATTGTTTCATCAATTGTCTTATAGCTATGCACATATGGTAGTTGTATAGTGTCGTGTTGATCTTTCTAATCTATGGTTACTTTCCATGTGTTAACGTAGTACTTATAGTATAGATATAATAGAATAGTTTTATAGTATAATTGAGTAGTTATGATCGATTCCTTTTGAAACAGTGTTGCAAAATTTATTCGTATTTGCGATACGTAAAATGTTCTTATGTTAAGCGCTTAGAACGTGCACCCTTGTATGAAAAGGGCGCCATTTAAATCCGGTATAATAATAATAATAATAATTAATGTGAATGTACATCAATATGACTATGTGTATAAATTATATAGAGAAGCAGCTAGTTAGCACATCACTCCACTCTACACAGATGGTAACAAAAAGGGGCCGGGTGAAAATAAGGGTATATCTGTTGACATTGTCAGATGCCTCTTATTTATGTGTTTCGCCCACACAACTCACTATTACCACTTGAATAGGTGCACACCAGATTAAAATTTCCAATTATTTCACAATTTCCATGTTGAGCAATCCCTGAGCAGTGGGATGGGAAAAATAACTTTAAAGCACCATTTCGCTCTAGATCAATATACGCTGCAACGTTCCGTATCGGAGACTGTTGTAACCCCAGTGCACGCGCATATAGCATTAGACAGAGCGGATAAAACCTTCGTCGTATGTTCGTCTGTCGGCATTGCGCATTATGCGTTCTAGTTAGTATTGACACACTCAATGCACGGAAAATAACTTTAAAGCACCATTTCGCTCTAGATCATACCAATCGTACATTGTTTGAGGAACCGTGGTTACACTTGGTACCATTCCATGATATATCTATGAATATTAAAACATTAATCGGAACACTACTATTGTTATGTATTAATTTTTTTAATACAACCGTTTTACGAAGTTAAAGGTAATGGCTAAAACGTACGTAAAATGGGTAGATACCGGTATTGATTATGTTCGATCCTATTTCCCACAAAACCCGATAATGTTGGTTAATGTTAAGAAAACAATGTTTCGTACATATGTGATACAATACTCTAAATTACATTCACCAACTGTACACGACTCGTTGGTTAAATCGTCGGGCCTCAAACCGTGGATAGCGGCGGCGCCATGACCTGGATACATCGCAATCGTCAAGAACTAGGTCCATATCCAGTATATTGCTGAGACGCAACATCAGTGAATGGAGAAACAGAAACAAAGTGTCAACCAATGTGTTTGAGTGGTTCTGCTACTTAACGTACCGTGTAAACGTGCTGTGATGTGTGCCTTCTTGCAACGAAATGAATGTGTATTTTTTAGAAGGGCTGTTAATCTGTTGCGGGCGACCACAGAAAATGTTGAGGTTACATTCAACAATTGTACACGACACGTCGGTAAGACGTCGGTTTAATCGTCGAGCCTCAAACCGTAAATAGCGGCCATTGCATGGATACATCGCTATCGTCCAGAACTAGGTCAATATCCAGGTTGTCGCTGAGACGCAACATCAGTGAATGGATTTTTTAGTTCTGTGCATTACGGAGTATAGCACAGAACGCAGGTCTAAAAATAACACACTGCACAAAACAGGTATATGTGCGGTTCGTTCATGCGTATGGTTGTCACGTGAGTAATGGTCACTCAGGCAGACATGGGCGTTAATGTGCACGGGGTTTTCATTGTTTGGTCAGCTTTACGCTATACTTCGATAAAAAACCTTTTACTTTTTAAAACTCGAACCAAATTAATAAGTTGGTTTAAATGACCCGTTATGTATGAGTTACACAATGTCCACAGTAACGTGTTAATATTGGTTGTTTTCTGGTACAGTTTTCCAGAGTTATTTTACATTGAGCATCTGATGATTTCTGATGAAGTTTTATCTCTGGTTTTTAATCTGGCCGTGAAAACAACATTTTAGGAAAAATAATAGAATTGATGTATACAAATCATAGTTGTATATTATGTTTTAAATTTATAGAATAAAGTCGTATTGTCATGTTATTATACGATTAAACTTGCTTGTGATATGTTACGAAAATGTAATATTCGTAGATTTATGATGCCACTTAACTGATCGCAAGTCTTGCCCAATGCAAAACGAGTTATGGTTTGAGCTTAGTTGTGTGGGAAACACAGTGTCACCCAGTATGTTGGAGTGTTTCGGCTACAAAACGCGCCATGTAAAAGTTCTGTGACATGTGTCTTCTTGAAATTTAATGAAAGCGTATTATTAGGTAATTTTGTTGCTGCAAAAATTGTGTGAGATATTGTTTTTATCACGACAGTTAATTGTTAAGATCTATGACTATCTGACACAACAACTTATATGTCATTATTAACTCATTTTATTTGTTTCATACTTCATTCAAATATGTCATTTAGGCGGAAATTCTATGTCTTGAAGGTGATCGGAATCATTAAAAGTATAAATAGGTAACTAAATAATGATGTACATACGTCCGCGGGAGGTAAACATAGCATTTTGTTGTCACCTATCACGTAGTGCTCGTATGTGTGAGGATGGAAGGAAAGCTTTCAAAATTATTTTTTGGAAAGTATGAGTGTTTTAGTACTCGCTCCATTGAACGGCGTGCTTAGGCGTACCTTGAATAGCTCTTTTCGGCTTGAAAACCTACGGTACGGCTTATCGAGGATTTATTTGGCCGGTTGCGGTGGCCTTAGCGATTGCGCATGTATGTTAATGATGTTGCACAAGGCCGGTTGCGGTGGCCTTAGCCATTGCGGATGTATAAAATGTTGCACGGTACGGCGTACCGATAATTTATTTTGCCGGTTGCGGTAGCCTTAGCGTTTGCGCTTGTATAATATCTATTTCCGAACCAGCAACGTGTTCTTTGAAATAGGAATTGCATACATTTGCGAAAAAGCATAGAATGGTGTGGATTGTCTGTTGGCTATTATTGCATACACGAGAAGCTAAATCAATAGTGCAACTGGGGTTGGGGCTATCTTTAGGGCAGTACTTCCGGTCGCCTCCTCGACATGGCTCAGTTATAGTGATAGTCTATAGCTGAGGTTTATTTACTCTTGTGCTAATCTGGTGCTTAATTATATTCCGCCATTTGGCCATTAAATTCCATTTATATTTTTGTATTGTTCTTCTCATATGTTTTTCTATTGTTCAAATATAGAATATAAAATGTGTTTACGTAAGGTATCACATTAAAACATTATAATAAATATGTAACTAATAAAGCTGGCGTTTCTTGTAATTTTTTATCAGCCCTTGCTCTTGTTAATAAATTCGCATTGAAAATTGGATGTCGCAAAAAGATCGGGGATCAATTTGATAAGTAGGCTACGGTAACCGAACGTGCATGACATAGAAAAAAGACAAAGGACGGTTTCACTTTGTAATCCGAATAACTCGAACCCTATGAATGAATCAAATCTTGGTTAACGAATGGGGTACTGAGCTGCTTTCTGAAATAAAGTTCAAAATGACAATCCCTGTACCAAGCGGGAAGTGTGTTCACTAAAACAGTGCCAAAAGGACCACGGCCGTATAGTAGACAACACGTTTGAAAGTATATGCAAAAATAATGAAGGATCAGAATTCGCGTAGCTTTTTAAACAAAATGTTCATTACCATGTATGTAATATGCACATATCCCCTATTCATTAGCAAACATACTTTATATGTACTCTCAAACGACATCGAAATTTGTTAATATTATTTGCATAGGATAATTAATCAAATTATAACTGTTTCGCCGACTGACGGTAAATTGTTTGTTTTTATTGTTTACATGAATGATTATATTTTACTCTTAAAATTAATTATAAATATATTTCATTATTAACACGATTCAAATGAAATAACACTCAAATACATTTGACAACTTTAGAAAAACGTGGCAACAGTAAATACCGATATACATTAATTTCAAACGCGCTTCGATCCGTGCAATTGCATCGGTGTGTTCAATTGCGGCATTTACTTGATCTTTTGATTTACGTAATGACTAAATTCCAGAAAACGGATCCAACAGCGAAAAAAGCTATACACCGTTTGCAAGCTTGGAATATGAACAAAGCATAACTGTACGCAACTGTTATAAATGAGAAAATCTCTTGTAGAAAAATAACCGTCTGGAGTATTTCTGCTGGAGTATTTCTTGGCAGAACAATATACGCTGCAATCTTCCGTATCGGAGACTGTTGTTACCCCAGTGCACGTTTATATAGCATTAGACAGAGCGGATAACACCATCGTCGTTTGTTCATCGGTCGGCATTGCGCATTATGACTTCCTGAAAAACATTGACACACTCAATGCACGGAATTTCCCTGTACACAATTGAATAAGCGTTCGGTGCTTAATACAGGATTGTCACTTTCTCTGCGATAGGAATAAAGATCAATTTGTCACGGTAAGTCATTGTATAATCATCGATTTCATGAAAACGAGAAAGTTGATTCATTTACTACATTAATATTTATAATGTTCTGCAGTATGTGTTTTATGTATTCTTTTTTCCCTGTATGTCTGCCAATATCTGTTCATTTATACAATTGTATGTGTCCGTACTTACATTTTTTGTGTCTATCAGGCTGTGTTTCTCTGTGTCTTATTGTAAAATATGCTTATGTATTTATCCAATAGTTATTTAAATGATGTCATACCATATTTATAAATTTAAATTTTTAATTGCATTTTAATGAAAATGATGTTTCTGCTTTTTCAGATGAAAATATCGCCAGTACTTACATAAATATTGGTAAGAAATGAAAAAGAAAAAGCAAACGTCGGAGTGGTGACTCGTCGATGTAATAGAAAAACTGTCTTGCATCTCACTTTTTGAAGTTAAATAATAACAAGGAAACATAGAATTTAAATTATATAAAATGTCAGTGTGCGACGAATCATAACTTGATGGGTAAATTCAAAAGAGATTGTACGAATGATTGAGTAATACAATTATGCATAGTACAACATCGATCAAAATTGGATCCTACATAAAAGGCCGTGATTTTTTTTTTCAAGCGAGTGAGATAAGGTCCACATTTGCTGGTATAGCAAAAAACATCATCACTTATCAGTCAATTCCGCAGAATAAAAATGACTCATAATGAGAGTCGTGCCAATGACAGCATGTTGTCGTCTTTTAATAATTCCGACAGGCTAGACCTATTGAATGCGCGGTATGCGTCGACATTACTGCCGTTAACGTTAGTGCTAGGATTATTCGGGATTGTAGGAATCGCGGGGAACGTGTTGGTGTTTGTAGTGTACGGATGCGAGAAACAATTCAAGGATCAGAAATTTAGATACTATGTGTCGTTTCTCGCCTTGATAGACCTCGTCACGTGTATGACCTTAATTCCAGCGGAAATGCTCAAACACCAAGAGTACTTCAACTTTACTGGGAGCGTTTGGTGCAAGGCAAAATGCTTCTTTAACGTGTTTGCAGCGGCCGCTGCGTCCTACTGTCTCGTTCTAGTCGCAATAGACCGGTACATGCTCACGTGTCGCCCAGTGGTGTTCTGTAAGGTACGGAGCATTTCACACGGCCTTGCATAGCGTATGTGTCTCATCATGCTGTTTCTAGCCGTCCTGACCTCACTTCCGTCCTGCATTCTTTGCGGAATAACGTCGGACGTATTGAGGCTAAGCGACGAAAAACGATTTTCATCAATGTGTGTGAGATTGAGCCGTACTTCGAATACGGAATCTCGAGATACGTTTATCGAATAACACTGTTTATTCTGCAAATTACAATATCCGTGATCATGATCGTTCTCTACGCGCGTATCGGACTAGAAGTGTGGAAAGCTATGCGGATCCGAGGTGCGCATGGCGTGGATTTAACCGCGCTGAGCCATTACCACCACAACCACGCACAACAGCCTTACCATCGGGCCTTTGTCCCAGCCGCCGACATCCAGCGCCACCAGCCTCCTCATCAGAACATACCCAGTAACGTGAAGCTCCTGTTCATAGTGACGGTGATCTACATCGTAACGTACATGTTCTATTTGGCGCTCTCTTGGGTGGACCAGACGCGCCTATCCCAGACTCAGTTCTTCGCGTTCTCAGTTTTCTACAGGGCTTACTTCATTCACAGCATTATCAATCCGCTACTCTATCTGAAAATGGACACACTCTTCCGCCGGCGGTGCAAGAAGATTTTTTCAACGGCGTTCCCATGTACACGATGATATTTTTGTTGATGAAGAGCACACGGATATACTTGTTTAATACTACTTGTTCTGGTCGTTTAAATACCATGTTTATTCCTCTTTGGTTCTTGGATCGCAATATAAATATGGCCTTGTGGTTTACTACTGGTCCCTGGTAATATATTTACCATGTTTATTCCGTAGGCGGTGCTTGGGGATATTTTCAATGGCGTTCCGATTTAAACAATAAGACACGTGTAACGCATCGAATATTTACTATTATACAAAGAAAGCGTATTGCTCATCTGGATGCTTAATCTTTTGGGCTATCATTTTAGACAATAACTATGATTCGTATAATTTATCAAAACCTTTACTGTTTGTGTTCACCAGTTTTGTTTGAACACATAGCAAAAGGCATGGGCTTATATTAAAAATGATATATTTTAAATAATATTACTACATACTTCAAAACACATCTTTCATTATAATTAATTGATTTATCAGTCGCATCTGTCTCTGATTATAAACGAATATTTTACTTGCGGATTAGAACTAATTCCCTATAGTCGTTTAAGAGCTCATATACATCAATTTGTTCTAACACGATAAGAGCCTGTCGCAGAATGTAGATGATCATTTCATAGTTTTTTAAATCAAAGACCTTCAGGAAAGGACATGTCAACAGTTACACGAAGTTAAGAAACATTAACATGTCTGAAAATAGTCGTGAAGTCCTTCCTAAGGCAACTCTCCTCCTACCTAAGTTAGGCGAAGTACAGTTACAGGCATAAGCACTTGTGCGTGCTATTTGTACTTACCGCAGTGACATGACAGAAATATTGTTGAAAGCGGTAAAAATCAAACATTGACACAAACAAGCACTGTCTTAATTAAATCCGTGGGGATATAGACTCTTTGATCAACGTTTAGGACCCGAATGCTGGAATTAAATGTTAACAAAAATCAAGTGATCAATTAAATGCCAAAAATTAACAAACCGATGTATTTGTACGGATTATAACGCGTTTACAATCTAAGTACAGATAGCATCGAGGAATAGGTTTACTTTGAAAAACAAACGTTACGTTTTACATGGACCATTGCAATGAATGAATTAACATGTTTTTGAATAGTTGTCAAAATATATTTGAGTGTTAATACATGTTATGTGTGTTAACAATCCAATATATTATCCATTAATATTTAGTTAGAAATAACATAGTTATTGTCAAGATTGAAACAGTAATTTGACTTCAGTCAACAAAACAGTTTATATACGTTGGCTACCTTCTGATAATAATGTTCGCAGTATTAAATAGCTTGACATCATTAATTAAACAACTTACTGCTGACCAACAGCAAATATAGCGCATGAAATGAAGTGTTAACATGTATATATATGGCCTTCTTTTTATTTTAACAGCAGCAATAAACGCACATACTGTCGTTCCGAAACCTCATTTTCCATGATATCGTCAACTTTTTATGAAAATAATTCATGTTTACATAACGTCTGTCCTTAACGAGACAGACAATGCGAAGTCGTTTGTCAGGTTTCGAAAAGTAGTTTTTCTCCGTAACACAGACCAACCGTTTATAATGTAGGGCGTAATGTATAATCTCCTACATCAATTCGGGCGAGTATCAAACGAGCTTAAAAAATACTTGTTTAACTATTACTATATGTTGTTCTCATCTTTGATCAGAGCCAATAATGAAGAAAGAATCATCACGGATATGGTGAATTTTAACGTGACGCTTTTCCCCAATTTGTTTATTGTGTTGTGCGTATACTGAATTAATTTTGATTGAAATCGTATGACAACAACATACATATCTAAAGTATTTTCAACAAAAACAATTGATGGCATTAGTATTGCGAGGAGAGCGTCATTAATGTTCGTGCATTCAATGATACAACGAGTGTTTATTTGTTGATAAAAAACTTTCACGTGAATCACTGAATGCCTCATGGTTCAAATCCTTGTGTTCCAATCAACATTTTTTTTATAGATTTCACACCGTGACAAGATGAATACAATTTATATCACGGATGAACATTTGAACAACATTTATACAAGCTTCGAAAAATAAGATTATTTGAATAAGTCAAAAAGTTGCGAATGACTAGTTTAGCTAATCAAGATATACTAACGAATAAATTTAACAAAATATATTTTTTATTTAACTCTTCAAGAAGTTGCATTAAGCAGATGTGCGTTAAAATATCAGCCAGCTATACGCCATAATTTTAAATAGCGTCGTAGAATTAGAAAGCTGTCTAAGTATACTTTAATTTCTTTTTATTACGTGATTTAAAACCACTGAACTTGTTAGCGAAATAAACTTGAAACTTGCTAATTTGATGAAAACGCCTATTTATATAATTATATTCAATGGCGTTGTGCAAAACACACAAATTTATAAAAAATAAGAGTGATTGATACTATTATGAAGCGTTAATTAAAGTATTAATAATATAAAATTGTGTGAAATAAATAAAAATGCTGTAAGAAACTTAAGCCGGCTACAATATTCGAACACAGTAAAAGTGAAATAGTATGTTATACATTGATATAACTAGGGTTAAAACAATAATTCTAATGATATTATGAGCAAATTTTGGGGAACATTAAGCCACGTTTTTTCATTAACTGAACGGTTAACATTGGACGGTTAGCACGATGCATGTTTCTTTTCACTGAAAGCACTGACAGATGTACAGTGCAATTGTAAATATATCAATCGTTTGGTACGGTATATGAAGGAAGGCCTACGACAAACAAATGGCTACAGTTGCAATACGTTCGAAATCTCGGTGCATATTAATGCTATAAGTAGATCATGTTTTGGTCAAATTCGTCAAAAAGGTCACATCAGGCAATATCTTACACCAAATTCCACAAAATCCTTGGTCAATTCACTCGTCACATCTTGGCTTGACTATTGCAATGCACTGCTGTATGGAACACACAAATCAGCTAAAAAGAAACTACAAAATGTTCAAAACACTGCGGCGCGTGTTATCACAAGAACATCCCGCTATAGTCATTTAACACTGATTCTAAAAGAACTACACTGGCTCCCAGTAGATAAAAGAATCCACTTCAAAATACTTACCAATGCGTTCAAAGCCTTAAATGGACGATCGCCTGTATATCTGAAAAACCTACTTGGTGTCTACGAACCAAGGCGAAACTTAAGATCAAAGAACGAAGCGACTTCATTAGTGATTCCAACGAAGATTCAATCCGTATCATACGGGGAGCGAAGTTTCATGTACGCTGCTCCCAAACTCTGGAACTCACTTCCATCAAACATTCGAGGTTCTTCAACACTAAAGTCCTTAAAAAAGCACTGCAAACTCACCTCTTCCTCCAATCTTATGCAATATAAGTAGTGGTTTATTCATTATATAAAATCTCAATCAGCATGTTCTGGAAATAACCCTTTTAAAGGAAGCATAATTACTCCTTTGGAGGTTTGTGGATTCGTGGTAATGGTATCCAGACGTTACCCTTGTCTCAATCAGCATGAAATTGAATTAACTCTTTTAAAGGAAGCATAATTATTCCCTTGGGGTTTGTGGACTCGTGGTAATGGCATCCTGACGTTACCCTTGTCGCAATCAGCATGGACTTAAAGTAACCCTTTTAAAGGAAGCATAATTATTCCTTTGGGGGTTTGTGGACTCGTGGTAATGGTATCCGGACGTTACCCTTGTCTCTTTTTTTGTCTCTGTTTTGTCTTGCTGATCTTTCTAATCTATGGTTACTGTGCATGTGTTTTACGTAGTACTTATAATTTAAGTTTAAGATTTTATTGTTTCATTAATTGTCTTATAGCTATACACATATGGTAGTTGTATAGTGTCGTGTTGATCTTTCTAATCTATGGTTACTTTTCATGTGTTTACGTAGTACTTATAGTAAAGATATAATAGAGTAGTTTTATAGTATAATTGAGTAGTTATGATCGATTCCTTTTGAAACAGTGTTGCAAAATTTATTTGTATTTGCGATATGTAAAATGTTCTTATGTTAAGCGCATTTGAGCGTGCACCCTTGCATGAACAGGGCGCCATTTAAATCCGGTATAATAATAATAATAATAATTAATGTGAATGTACATCAATATGACTATGTGTATAAATTAGGGATGGCAAACCTAAGCAAATCCGTAACCGGTTAACCTGTTTTGATATTCGAGCGATTAACCGGTTAACCGCCTGTCTTTGTACCACATAAATAAAAAACAACATCCGAAAAACGTATGAGTTAATAAACAATTTGTCATATGCTTGTCGGTGAACTGTGATATTTCTTTGTTGTAATATTAGCTTCACGTCATTTACACATAATTATTGTTTTACATCTCGATCAATAAAAGCTAGTGCAGTATTTGAATTGTGTTGTGTTTTATTAACACCCATTATCCTTTAAGAATTACATGCATTATCAGTTTGCTGATTAATAACAATTGTCAATTAGCGTAAATATATTTTGCACAGTCAAATCATTAAAGTTTGCAATAGTTGTTAAAACAAAAGTGATCGGGTGTAATCAGTGTGCCGCTTTATTGATTTTTATCAGGAAATGGTAGTCAAAACAATGGCATATTTCACGGCACGTGTAAATTGTAACATATCATATCATCAAATCAAATCATATTTTATTTTAAGTCGGTACATGTGTAACAAAGAAACATTAGCTATGAATAGCTATTAACCGACATTTACAATAATAGCAATAAATAACATGCATATTTAAAACAAACATCAGCATTAAATGATACATAATCAATCCTATAGACTTTTAAGACATGAGGTATTTAAAACAAATATATTCATGCAGAGGCAAAATTTAAATAACTGGCAGACTACAAACATCACAAATACAATTGGCAGAAATAATACATTAAATTAAAATTTGTGTTGAAGTTGCTGATCTTGACCTAGGTCTAAAAACTGCAATAAAACAAAATAAATAAGAAACTGAATAGGAAAATAAGCACAAAAGTGCGACAAATAAGACAATTCTAAAAAACATATATCCCCCAAATCAGATTTGGAAAGAACTGATCAGCAACTTCCTCACAAGTGCATAACACAAATTAGAATATATTTCATAGTTTAGACATAAAAAGCAGCAAATACATGCACACAAATTAGGCAAAAACAAAAGTACTCACGCTCTTAGGGTTATAGAGACTGGAAAGGGATGATAACTACACATACAAACAAAGCAAACAGAAGAAAACAAGGGAAATGCAAGCAAAAATAAATAAAAGCAGTACAAATAAAACTAAATGCAAACAAAACTACAACTAAATTTAGTAAATAAATAAGGCTATGAAGCTGCGGAACAGCAAGAACAAGCGCAACTCTCTCCACTCCATGCGCTGACCAGACTTCGGAAGCATTTGTAGTTCGATTGGTCTCTGAAGTTTTGCGGTAGAGAATTCCAAAGCCTGGCCGCGCTGAAGCGGAAAGAGCTGATGCCGTATCTTGTGGTCCTTACCTTAGGTATAACAGCAGTATTGGAGTACCTGAAAGAATATGAAGTCTGTTCAACAGTTAACAGGTCTGTAAGTATGAAGGTGTGTCTCTATGTATTATTTTGAAAGATTCTAAAGCTATAGATCTTAAGCGACGTACATTCAACGATGGTAATTTAGATTTGGATAATAGTTCACAATAGGTAGAAGTATAATCCGAGTAGATGAAACGAAGTGCACGCTCTTGTATTTTTTCAATTTTTTTAGTGTTGACTTTGCCACAGAAATGCCATGTTAACGGACAATAATTAAAATTTGACATAATAAATGAGTAATATATGTTTATCTTCCCTAATTTACATAGTTTGTTCCCTAGTCTTTTTAACACATTTAATTGTCTTGATGCTTTTCTACAAATATTGGAAATATGAGTATCAAAGTTAAGCCGGAAGTCTATGGTGACACCCAAAAGTTTGACTTCGTCGTCACATTTAATTTCAGAGCCATCCGAAGTAAAAGAAATATTAGAATCGTGTGTTTTCTTACCAAGTGATATTGCTTGAAATTTATCAGGATTTGCTTCCATTTTGTTATCCGAGAACCATTGAATTAATGTCATGCTATCATTTTCTAATGTTTGTTTTACTGTATCCAAATTTTTGTCAGAGAAAGAGAGGGTATTGTCATCTGCGTAATTGTAGAGATTGCTATTTTGAACAAAGTGAAAAATGTCATTAATAAAGATATTAAAAAGGACGGGCCCCAGAATAGATCCCTGTGGAACGCCCTTATAAACGTTTTGAAATGAGCTTTTAATATCATTTAACTTTACACATTGTTTTCTGTTTGAAAGATAGCTGTCAATAAGTTCAAGGGCACTTCCTGTGACACCATAGGCTTCAAGCTTTAGTTAGTCATGCAAAAAATATTGTAATTGACTCTCTTTCTGAGCCAGTCATCTTTTTCGGAGTATTTACATAGCAGTCCAGTGATGTCAGCTTTACTGGAGATGGCTCACATCAAAACTTAGCGGTGTTTTAATCTCATGTGATTACTGAGCTTGGATGTACCCCCCTGCAACGACAGTGTCGTTGAGCATAGTATGCATGTAGCTGATTTCTTGTCAGCAGCCCGTTTGAAAAATTTCCAGGCATCCGATGATAGAGGCATGATTATAGATTGTCGCTTTACTTTTTAAATACGTGCTATCTGATCAAGCTTTACCGACTTTATTCTGGATATTCACGTTGATGTTCTATTTATAAAAAAAATAGGACATATCGCAGTCAAATCTGCTAATTGACAAGCGTAATCGGTCGGTTTATAATTTAAATTTATCAATATTTGAATAATTGAAACACAATAGACTGTAAAGTGCTAAACAAACACACTGCAGGGTAGGTGCTCGTGTGCCTGCTCATGATACCGCTGCACCCCGATGGTTTACAACTCTAATCGCTTTCGATCAACAGGGGGGCATCACGGAGTGGTAATTGCCGATAATTTGCTATCAGATTAGCGGATTAGCCAATACAGTGAAATGAAGTAAAAACAAAACTTACGATTTGAGCATTAATTTCGTTCAACAAAAAAATGCGTTTTCTGCAAGAGTAACCGAATATTAATTTTGTAATCGGTTAACCTCCTTAAGAAACGGATAACCGGTTAACCGATTAACCGTTGCCATCCCTAGTATAAATTATATAGAGAAGCAGCTAATTAGCACATCACTCCACTCTACACAGATGCTAACAAAAAGAAGCCGGGTAAAAATAAGGGAATGTCTGTTGACATTGTCAGATGCCTCTTATTTATGTACTTCGCCCACGCAACTCACTATTCCTACTTGAATAGGTGCACACCAGATTAAAATTTTCAATAATTTCACAATATCTATGTTTAGCAATCCCTGAGCAGTGGGATGGGAAAAATAACTTTAAAGCACCATTTCGCTCTAGATCAATATACGCTGCAACGTTCCGTATCGGAGACTGTTGTTACCCCAGTGCACGTGCATATAGCATAAGACAGAGCGTATAAAACCTTCGTCGTATGTTCGTCTGTCGGCATTGCGCATTATGCGTTCTAGTTAATATTGACACACTCAATGCACGGAAAATAACTTTAAAGCACCATTTCGCTCTAGGTCATACCAATCGTACATTGTTTGAGGAACCGTGGTTACACTTGGTAAAATTCCATGATATATCTATGAATAATAAAACTTTAATCGGAACACAACTATTGTTTTGTATTAATTTTTTAATACAACCGTTTTACGAAGTAAAAGGTAATGGCTAAAACGTACGTAAAATGGGTAGATACCGGTATTGATTATGTTCGATCCTATTTCCCACATAACCCGATAATGTTGGTTAATGTAAAGATAACAATGTTTTGTACATATGTGATACAAAACTCTAAATTACATTCACCAACTGTATACGACTCGTTGGTTAAATCGTCGGGCCTCAAACCGTGGATAGCGGCGGCGCCTTGACCTGGATACATCGCAATCGTCAAGAACTAGGTCCATATCCAGTATATTGCTGAGACGCAACATCAGTGAATGGAGATTACCGGAAACAAAGTGTCAACTAAACTGTTTGAGTGGTTCTGCTTCTTACGTACCGTGTAAAAGTGCTGTGACGTGTGCCTTCTTGCAACGAAATGAATGTGTATTTTTAGAAGGGCTGTTAATCTGTTGCGGGCGACCACGGAAAATGTTCAGGTTACATTCAACAATTGTACACGACTCGTCGGTAAGACGTCGGTTTAATCGTCGGGCCTCAAACAGTAGATAGCGGCCATTGGATGGATACATCGCTATCGTCCAGAACTAGGTGAATATCCAGGTTGTCGCTGAGACGCAACATCAGTGAATGGAATTTTTAGTTCTGTGCGTTACGGAGTATTGCACAGAACGCAGGTCTAAAATTAACACACTGCACAAAACAGGTATATGTGCGGTTCGTTCATGCGTATGGTTGTCACGTGAGTAATGGTCACTCAGGCGGACATAGGCGGAAATGTGCACGGGGTTTTCACTGTTTGGTCAGCTTTACGCTATACTTCGATAAAAAACCTTTTACTTTTGAACACTCGAACCGAATTAATAAGTTGGTTAAAATGACCCGTTATGTATGAGTTACACAATGTCCACAGTAACATATTAATATTGGTTGTTTTCGGGTACAGTTTTCCAGAGTTATTTTACATTGAGCACTGATGATTTCTGATAAAGTTTTATCTCTGGTTTTTAATCTGGCCGTGAAAACAACATTTAAGGAAAAAAAATAGAATTGATGTATACAAATCATAGTTGTATTGTGTTTTAAATTTATAGATTAAAGTTTTATTGTCATGTTATTATACGATTATACTTGCTTGTGATATGTTACGAAAATGTAATATTCGTAGATGTATGATGCCACTTAACTGATCGCAAGTCTTGCCCAATGCAAAACGAGTTATGGTTTGGGCTTAGTTGTGTGGGAAACACAGTGTCACCCAGTATGTTGGAGTGTTTCGGCTACAAAACGCGCCGTGTAAAAGTCCTGTGACATGTGTCTTTTTGAAATTTAATGAAAGCGTATTATTAGGTAATTTTGTTGCTGCAAAAATTGAGTGAGATATTGTTTTTATCACGACAGTTAATTGTGAAGATCTATGACTATCTGACACAACAACTTATATGTCATTATTAACTCATTTTATTTGTTTCATACTTCATTCAAATATGTCATTTAGGCGGAAATTCTATGTCTTGAAGGTGATCGGAATCATTAAAAGTATAAATAGGTAACTAAATAATGATGTACATACGTCCGCGGGAGGTAAACATAGCATTTTGTTGTCACCTATCACGTAGTGCTCGTATGTTTGAGGATGGAAGTAAAGCTTTCAAAATTATTTTTGGGAAAGTATGAGTGTTTTAGTACTCGCTCCATTGCACGGCGTGCTTAGGCGTACCTTGAATAGCTCTTTTTGGCTTGAAAACCTACGGTACGGCGTATCGAGGATTTATTTGGCCGGTTGCGGTGGCCTTAGCGATTGCGCATGTATGTTATGTTGCACAAGGCCGGTTGCGGTGGCCTTAGCCATTGCGGGTGTTTAAAATGTTGCACGGTACGGCGTACCGATAATTTATTTTGCCGGTTGCGGTGGCCTTAGCGTTTGCGCTTGTATAATATCTATTTCCGAACCAGCAACGTGTTCTTTGAAATAGGAATTGCATACATTTGCGAAACAGCATAGAATGGTGTGGATTGTCTGTTGGCGATTATTGCATACACGAGAAGCTAAATCAATAGTGCAACTTGGGTTGGGGCTATCTTTAGGGCAGTACTTCCGGTCGCCTCCTCGACATGGCTCAGTTATAGTGATAGTCTATAGCTGAGGTTTATTTACTCTTGTGCTAATCTGGTTTTAATTATATTCCGCCATTTGGCCATTATATTCCATTTATATTTTTGTATTGTTCTTCTCATATGTTTTTCTATTGTTCAAATATAGAATATAAAATGTGTTTACGTAAGGTATCACATTAAAACATTATAATAAATATGTAACTAATAAAGCTGGCGTTTCTTGTAATTATTTATCAGCCCTTGCTCTTGTTAATAAATTCGCGTTGAAAAGTGGATGTCGCAAAAAGATCGGGGATCAATTTGATAAGTAGGCTACGGTAACCGAACGTGCATGCCATAGAAAAAAGACAAAGGACGGTTTCACTTTGTAATCCGAATAACTCGAACCCTTTGAATGAATCAAATCTTGGTTAACGAATGATGTCCTGAGCTGCTTTCTGAAATAAAGTTTAAAATGACAATCCCTGTACCAAGCAGGAAGTGTGTTCACTAAAACAGTGCCAAAAGGACCACGGCCGTATAGTAGACAACACGTTTGAGAGTATATGCAAAAATAATGAAGGATCAGAATTCGCGTAGCTTTTTAAACCAAATGTTCATAAGCATGTATGTAATATGCACATATCCCCTTTTCATTAGCAAACATACTTTATATGTACTCTCAAACGACATCGAAATTTGTTAATATTATTTGCATAGGATAATTAATCAAATTATAACTGTTTCGCCGACTGACGGTAAATTGTTTGTTTTTATTGTTTACATGAATGATTATATTTTACTCTTAAAATTAATTATAAATATATTTCATTATTAACACGATTCAAATGAAATAACACTCAAATACATTTGACAACTTAAGAAAAACGTGGCAACAGTAAATACCGATATACATTAATTTCAAACGCGCTTCGATCCGTGCAATTGCATCGGTGTGTGCAATTGCGGCATTTACTTGATCTTTTGATTTACGTAATGACTAAATTCCAGAAAACGGATCCAACAGCGAAAAAAGCTATACACCGTTTGGAAGCTTGGAATTTGAACAAAGCATAACTGTACGCAACTGTTATAAATGAGAAAATCTCTTGTAGAAAAATAACCGTCTGGAGTATTTCTGCTGGAGTATGTCTTGGCAGAACAATATACGCTGCAATCCTCCGTATCGGAGACTGTTGTTACCCAAGTGCACGTTTATATAGCATTATACAGAGCGGATAACACCATCGTCGTTTGTTCATCGGTCGGCATTGCGCATTATGACTTCCTGAAAAACATTGACACTCTCAAGGCACGGAATTTCCCTGTACACAATTGAATAAGCGTTCGGTGCTTAATACAGGATTGTCACTTTCTCTGCGATAGGAATAAAGATCAATTTGTCACGGTAAGTCATTGAATTATCATCGATTTCATGAAAACGAGAAAGTTGATTCATTTACTACATTAATATTTATAAATGTTCTGCAGTATGTGTTTTATGTATTCTTTTTTCCCTGTATGTCTGCCAATATCTGTTCATTTATACATTTGTATGTGTCCGTACTTACATTTTTTTCTGTCTATCAGGCTGTGTTTCTCTGTGTCTTATTGTAAAATATGCTTATGAATTTATCCAATAGTTATTTAAATGATGTCATACCATTTTTATAAATTTAAATTTTTAATTGCATTTTAATGAAAATGGTGTGTCTGCTTTTTCAGATGAAAATATTGCCAGTACTTACATAAATATTGGTAGGAAATGAAAAAGAAAAAGCAAACGTCGGAGTGGTGACTCGTCGATGTAATAGAAAAACTGTCTTGCATCTCACTTTTTGAAGTTAAATAATAACAAGGAAACATAGAATTTAAATTATATAAAATGTCAGTGTGCGACGAATAATAACTTGATGGGTAAATTCAAAAGAGAATGTACGAATGATTGAGTAATACAATTATGCATAGTACAACATCGATCAAAATAGGATCCTGCATAAAAGGCCGTGATTTTTTTTTCAAGCGAGTGAGATAAGGTCCACATTTGCTGGTTTTACAAAAAAACATCATCACTTATCAGCCAATTCCGCAGGATAAAAATGACTCATAATGAGAGTCGTGCCAATGACAGCATGTTGTCGTCATTTAATAATTCCGACAGGCTAGACCTATTGAATGCGCGGTATGCGTCGACATTACTGCCGTTAACGATAGTGCTAGGATTATTCGGGATTGTAGGAATCGTGGGGAACGTGTTGGTGTTCATAGTGTACGGATGCGGGAAACAATTCAAGGATCAGAAATTTAGATACTATGTGTCGTTTCTCGCCTTGATAGACCTCGTAACGTGTATGACCTTAATTCCAGCGGAAATGCTCAAACACCAACAGTACTTCAACTTTACTGGGAGCGTTTGGTGCAAGATAAAATGCTTCTTTAACGTGTTTGCAGCGGCCGCTGCGTCCTACTGTCTCGTTCTGGTCGCAATAGACCGGTACATGCTCACGTGTCGCCCAGTGGTGTTCTGTAAGGTACGGAGCATTTCACACGGTCTTGCATGGCGTATGTGTCTCATCATGCTGTTTCTAGCCGTCCTGACCTCACTTCCGTCCTGCATTCTTTGCGGAATAACGTCGGACGTATTGAGGCTAAGCGACGACCAAACGATTTTCATCAATGTGTGTGAGATTGAGCCGTACTTCGAATACGGAATCTCGAGATACGTTTATCGAATAACACTGTTTATTCTGCAAGTTACAATATCCGTGATCATGATCGTTCTCTACGCGCGTATCGGACTAGAAGTGTGGAAAGCTATGCGGATCCGAGGTGCGCATGGCGTGGATTTAACCGCGCTGAGCCACCACCACCACAACCACGCACAACAGCCTTACCAACGGGCCTTTGTCCCAGCCGCCGACATCCAGCGCCACCAGCCTCCTCATCAGAACATACCCAGTAACTTGAAGCTCCTGTTCATAGTGACGGTGATCTACATCGTAACGTACATGTTCTATTTGGCGCTCTCTTGGGTGGACCAGACGCGCCT
Source organism: Dreissena polymorpha (assembly GCF_020536995.1). Classification (NCBI taxonomy): domain Eukaryota; kingdom Metazoa; phylum Mollusca; class Bivalvia; order Myida; family Dreissenidae; genus Dreissena; species Dreissena polymorpha. The sequence continues at coordinate 72,501,589 of NC_068362.1, read as the reverse complement.
ATCCCAGACTCAGTTCTTCGCGTTCTCAGTTTTCTTCAGGGCTTACTTCATTCACAGCATTATCAATCCGCTACTCTATCTGAAAATGGACACACTCTTCCGCCGGCGGTTCAAGAAGATTTTTTCAACGGCGTTCCCATGTACACGATGATATTTTTGTTGATGAAGAGCACACGGATATACTTGTTTAATACTACTTGTTCTGGTCGTTTAAATACCATGTTTATTCCTCTTTGGTTCTTGGATCGCAATATAAATATGGCCTTGTGGTTTACTACTGGTCCCTGGTAATATATTTACCATGTTTATTCCGTAGGCGGTGCTTGGGGATATTTTCAAAGGCGTTCCGATTTAAACAATGAGACACGTGTAACGCATCGAATATTTACTATTATACAAAGAAAGCGTATTGCTCATCTGGATGCTTTATATTTTGGGCTATCATTTTAGACAATAACTATGATTCGTATAATTTATCAAAAACTTTACTGTTTGTGTTCACCAGTTTTGTTTGAACACATAGCAAAAGGCATGGGCTTATATTAAAAATGATATATTTTAAATAATAATACTTCATACTTCAAAACACATCTTTCATTATAATTAATTGATTTATCAGTCGCATCTGTCTCTGATTATAAACGAATATTTTACTTGCGGATTAGAACTAATTCCCTATAGTCGTTTAAGAGCTCATATACATCGATTTGTTCTAACACGATAAGAGCCTGTCGCAGAATGTAGATGATCATTTCATAGATTTTTAAATAAAAGACCTTCAGGAAAGGACATGCCAACAGTTACACGTAGTTAAGAAACATTACCATGTCTGAAAATAGTCGTGAAGTCCTTCCTAAGGCAACTCTCCTCCTACCTAAGTTAGGCGAAGTACAGTTACAGGCATAAGCACTTGTACGTGCTATTTGTACTTACCGCAGTGACATGACAGAAATATTGTTGAAAGCGGTAAAAATCAAACATAGACACAAACTAGCACTGTCTTAATTCAATCCGTGGGGATATAGACTCTTTGATAAACGTTTAGGACCCGAATGTTGGAATTAAATGTAAACAAAAATCAAGTGATCAATTAAATGCCAAAAATTAACAAACCGATGTATTTGTACGGATTATTACGCGTTTACAATATAAGTACGGATAACGTTAAGGTTAAGTTTGAAAAAAAAGAAAAGTTACGATTTACATGGATCATTGCAATAAATGAATTAACATGTTTTCAATAGTTGTCAAAATGTATCTGAGTGTTAATACATGTTATGTGCGTTAATAATCCAATATATTATCCATTTATGTTTAGTGAGAAATAACATAGTTATTGTCAAGAGTGAAACAGTAATTTGCTTTAAGTCAACGAAACAGTTTTTATACGTTGGCTTCCTTCTGATAATTTTTTTTAAGTTTGGACTTCGTTTCATATTTACATTACCATGGATTTTCATTATGAACAAAATATACATATTAAATGTATGTTAATGAATATTTAATTAAAAAAGCTTAGCACAGTTTGATCCTTCATTATTGTTTGCATAATCCCGTACGTATTGTCTACTGTTTTCAACCTTTTGTCGCAAATTCCCAATATCTGTCAAAGCAGCTGTCAGGCACAATAACGCAATGGTTTGTTTTCGGACGAAAATTCATGATAAACGCTGTGAAATGAATAAGTTAATGAAGTTACGGCCTAGTAACAAATTGTTCTTGACATCAGTGTTACAGTAGAATCACATAAGTATCTCTTGCATAAGTATCTCTGTACATTAGCATTTATTTGACAATCATCATCGCACAATACATCTTGCTAGTATGCCTAGTGTTTACACCATTATTATAGTCAGACAAGCAATTATTCGTTTTTTGCAACGAAATGTTTCGCATCACACGGCCGCACACTTACCAACATTGCCAGGTTTTGTATAAGATAATGCCAAGTGTAACTCAAACAAGAAAACAACAGTAAACACATTATTAATTTCTCATTTAACGTAACAGGTAGTCAAAAGCTGTTAATACATAAAACGGTTGATATTAGAAATAAATACGCGATATTAATCTTGCGCCGATTAAAGGTTTAACATTAACCATTGAAAATCGATCTATCATGTAAGGTTACCACGTTGAACACAGTTGCTGTAAACTATTGATGATTGGTATGAACTAGAGCGAAAACGTGCGGTACAATTCTCTTTTCCGCTCCCTCCTGCAACCATTCAAAACTGCTCAGCATCTTGAATTGATGTATAGCCGGCTGATGTTGTAACTTACAACGGCTCAACGCATGGGTGATTAAGCCTCTTCTCTGAACAGTCATAGATCAAGGACACGTTTCTTTGGTGATCTATTTCAGGTAGGCTTTGATTATCTAAACAAGCTACTTGTTATTTTTTGAGTGATTCAAATGGTCATGTTTTGCGTTATTGTTCGTGTCCTTTTTGGCTATGTTTATTGGCATGAATTATTTTATCGTTTCACAGTATACAAATCAACATTTGTTGTTCTTCGGAAAACAGTTTACTAGGACTTGAACCTTGAAGGATTAAAATATCAAAGTTGTTTCATCAACACAAAGAACAAACACTAGTTTAATGATGAAATGCATGCACAATAATAATCCTCGTAATACTGATGCCAACTATGGTCTATCTTGAAAATACTCTTTCTATATACCCTGCTGTCATGAGATTGATATCAAAATTAATTCCGTATACACACACGATATCACGGCACATTAATATGAACATCAAGATATGTTGTTTAATGTATCGGATACTAAATTAAACATCACAAAACGACAATGAAAAACGAAAGGACAAAAGTTGTCGTGTTGAATTTTAAAGTTCAGCGTAATACTAATGTATCTATAATTAAGTACTATTTTATATACAGTATTATCACACTCGAGTCCCGAAACGGTACTTGGAATTATGTCGGAACGGAAGAATCAAATAAGTTTAAACTTGTTCCATGTTACAGACACCAACGTCAGTGCATCAATGGTAAACATGTTGGAGAAAACATTATGTTTCAATTCACCATGATGTGCCTTTTGTCATTATTGGAAATGATCGGAGACATGAACAACATCATGTTGCAGCGAAACAGGCACTGTTTTAGTCCTGTTAAAACACTATCAGTCTTGGTGCTTAAGCAATTCGCCTTCAATTAACGTTGCTTGTGTATAATGTTACGGATAGCAAATACTGGTCCACCCCTGACAAATGACTCGGCATTATTTTTCTCGTTAATGAAGTTGAGGAGAGGCTGTTAACTTAATGTGAACAAGAACAATCCTCCCTAAAAATTTCGATATAACGGGGAAGTCTGGTTTCAGAACGAATGGATGTGCGTTTGAACTTATTTAATAATTTATTGAAGGGACTGCATATTAATAGTGACTACATTTTGTGCGCTTTAGTTGCTGGAGTAAGCCATAACTTGTCAATTATTTATTTTTTTCCGTTTTTGAAAATGGAATCTCATTTTCTGTGACATAAGCACTCAAGATTCACTTTTTTTATGCAAATATTAGTAAGGTTTTTAAGTAAAATAAAACATCATATTTAATAACGACAGCTCAAATCATTTAAGTTTGTAAACATTAAGACAATCGTAAAGAACAAACGAATAAAAAAAGACTTATAAGAAGCCTATCAGAAGTGCGAACATGGATATTTTTTCATATGCGGCCGCCGTAGCCCAAACAGTCTTGTCAGGAGTTACCATGCTTTTATTTCATGCTATTGTTTCGTAGTGTCTTAGTCGGACATTATGTCTCTTCATCAGACTATTCGGATGCAGAGGTTGTATGGAGCTACACTGTTCGGATAAGTCCGTATGCCAATTTTCGCACGGCGCGGCTCATATATATTTTTTTGGATTTTATCCAAGTCCACATAATTAGACAATAAATAGTATACTATAACCGCAACTATAGTATCCTTTATCTGCTGTCGTTGTGTGACTATCGAAACGAAACAATGTTTGCTTTGAAAAACAATCGATATCTTTCAATTTTCAAATTTTAGTCAGGTAAATATTTTTGCAACGGCATATGTTTCGGAAAAACGATCAAAACACCAAATCATTAAAAAAATATGTTGCCCCAAAATAATTTAAATAAAATATTTGTTTTTCCATGAGATACATCATATTCATCGTTGAAAATACAACAATCACAATTGAATTTACCGCTTACATTACAGAATTGAACGTAAGACACATATGACTATTTGCAAACTATTTTCCATAGTTATTGTATGCCATTTGTTCTTCTTACATCAGGTAAGATGGGATATTTTTCTGGCGACAGTTTCAATAAGCTCTTTGAAAATGCTTTCAGCATAAGATTTTGCTTTTAAATACAACAACAACAAATGAACTTGTTAACGATCTGCCGGACGTAACTAAATTTCGAAAGTTTATTTGTAATCTCGTCTGGATAAGGTCGATCTGTTAGTTGTTCTTTAGTGAAATGTTGATATTAGGTTTTCTTGTTAAATCTAAATCTTAAATTCTGTTTTTTAATTGCTATATAATTTAACAGTCAAAATCAAACACAGCAATATTTTTACAGCTTAGTAAACAAATAAACTCCCCAAATATCATCTAAAAAACTAAATTATGTTTGGAAATAAACACCTTACCAATTTACATTATTCAGTTAACAAAGATCAATTGTTCAATCATTTTAGTTCATATAGCTTTTGAATAAATGTTTTTTTTTGCATACAAATCATGCATTAAGTATCGATTTTAAGAATATTTTTATATCAATTTTTGTTCAAATTGCAAGAATAGTACAACAATTACGCTGATTGTCACTAAACATATAAACAGTTATTAAAATAAAGCGCATTACGCAACACAGCCGCGTGTACCGTTTCAAGGTATGTCTGAACATATTTCCCGTTAATTCTTAAACACTATTTGTGTGCCCTTACGTGTTATTTATAATATTGGTGCGATAAAAGTTTATCTTCTATTGGGAAAAATAGGCTGTATTCTCGGATCTTCCGCGAAATGTACCATTCTCTTAGATTCCTGGCACCTGTTTTGGCCTTATATTATGTGTACACATATGGATTACAGGAAGGGGGAGTCCGTTGGCGTGCTATCCCGGATGTTTGTTTTAAAATATCCGCATTACTTATTTCAAGAGCAATATTTAAACTCTTTAAGAATTATCAAGATTTTAAACCTCGAGATGTAAAAAAACTCTGTGTCCATTTTCTACGACATCAGTACATATTGTTATTATAAAGGTTGACCGACATTTCAGTTGCAATAACCAGCATTATATATAATGTGGAGCTTATACAGATGTCATTATATAGAGAATAATAGGTTAGTGTTGATTATAGATCAGGTTTATCATGCGAGGCTTAGAAAACAAAAAGCACGAGCCTTGGCGAGTGCTTGTTCGTTTTCGTGCCGAGCATGATAAACCTGATCTATAATCAACACTAACCTATTATTCTATTTATCCCACTTTTTATTCAGTAAACTTTTTTTATTTAAACAAAATAAGTTTTCATGAGTGTTTGTCGTACTTTGATAATGACTGTAGTGTAACCAAGGTCAGTGTATTACTCCGCGTTCCAAAAATAACCGCTGATCAAATAATCATTTTTTTAAATCAGAATATCGTTCTGTAACAAAGTGTCGAGCGTTATTAATTACAATTTTAATCATATTGAATTGCAAATCTTTAAGTTTTATGATATCAATATGACATTAAGTTGTTATATACAAGGAACTATATTTGTTTACAACGTAGCCTAACACCACACACAATTCACTTTCGATATCAAACTATCGAGTCGTTCACGAGGTGCACAATATTTGCTTCTTTGTTATAATATGCAGGCCTTGACACTAACTTTTTTGACAGGGTACCCGGAGGGAACCCTACTTTCAACTTTTGGTGGCCCTCACCCAAACTAGGGAGTCCTCTTGTTTCAACACACAACTACTCTCGGCGTAAGGGCAAATAAGTACAAGAAGCATACTAGTACACATTTTAATTTCCTATATTCAATTCTGTTGCCATTTAAAGCAGACCCATTAAAAGCTCATAACCTTGTCTTGTAAACTTTTGATATCATGTTTTTCAACAATATCATCAGCATCGCCATCCTTGTCATAATCATCTTCAGCATTATCATCTTCAGCATTGCCCTTCACCGCCAGAACTTAGCGTTTCGGAAGTTCTTATTATAAACTTTTAAGAAATAAATGGTAATTACGCGCATTCAGGGGTTTCACTGGCTCAACAAAACTTGTTGCAACTTTTTCGCGCCGTGAAAACTGTCGATTATTCCAACCTTATTAATAAGAACAATCATATAAAGAAACCTTACTACATTATTGTCATTGCCTATATTATCACTTTAAAAAGTATTATTACATAAAAAACAATAAGTACCTTCATAAGTCTTAATAAGCTTTATTTGTATATAAATACCATTTTTTTCAACTTGATAAACAACACAGATGACCAAACTAATATAACAATGTTAACTTAAATGTATTAAACAGTATGCTGCCTAAATGTTTCAAAATTAATTATTTAAACATAAAATCACACCAATTTACATCATTTGAAAGGGAAAAAGAAATATAAAACATCAGAAAATAAATCATCTCACTTAATTTGTTAAACAGTTATATATGGTCATTTGGACATGTCATACATCAGCTTCTGTTGTTAAAACGTTTTCTGTTAGTGGTGGATGATTTCCAGGATCAATTAATTTATAGTTGATCACGCCTATTTCCTGACAGAAAGGCCCAGATAATTACCACCATCTATTCTTGTTGCCTGAAATAACATAAAGCATATTTTTTTTACAAACTATCAACAACAAACAAACACATACATGTCACTATCTTTAAATGTCCGAATTTTAACATATCCGAAATAAAGTACACCAAGTGAACGATATACTTTTTATTTCAGAAATTGTTGGTATCTTAATCAAGTTATATCCTTCCAAGGTCATAATAATAATGGAACTATTAAACAGAAATGCTCACAAATACCTGTAGAAAAAAGTGTATACCGGCATGTGTTTTTGTGGAGAAATTAAATTCTTTTGCCAGCCCGATCGCCTATGGTTTTGATTAAAGAAATAGCGGCCCTAATAATTATTATAATTACTGATCGTCGTGACAGTTTGTCCCAATGTTACTTTTTGGGGGGCTCAATATCATAAAGGAGCCATTAATAATCCGATAATTACCCCCATAAAACTTGACAATAGCAGTAAAAACACCGTTTGTAACACTTACACGCTTCAGTGATTTCAATATACTCTCAACACTGTAGGTCGCTTACATCGTAGAAAATCAATATTTACAACTGACAGACGCTGGCCGCTAATGCTCAGTCGCGTGCTTTCGATTCGCAGTACATTTTCGGATAAGATTTTACCGATTTTTTTTATACGCCGCTCTTTAAAAATTGGAGGCACTTTTAAAAATTCAAATGGTCAATCAAGACAAAGTGGTTCTATAAATTTAGGGTTCCCGGAGGACCACCCAGCTTGAAAGAACTAGTGGTCCACGCCAAAATCTGGGGGCCTCGGGTCCCCGGACCACCGTTAGTGTCGAGGCCTGATATGTGGTTATTTCGTGACGAAATAACAAAGATTACTTGGATTTAAGCTAATTATATACATTAACATTTTGAATGTTGAAAGTGGCACCAAAGAATTGTGAGGCAAAGTTGTTCGAACTAGAGAAAGACATTTGCTGGTGAAGTGACTGGGTGGGGCGAACATCAAGATCAACTTGTTCGACGGTAGACAGTGGTTGTCTAGGCTGCATTTCGGCCATAGTTTCGGTGCATGAAGGTGAACAAGAGGAATCTGTTGGATTGTAACATTTACTGGACTGAGCAAGAATAATCACTTTTGCTGCTGTTCAACAGATATGTTGGAATAATTGGTTATGGACTGGACATTTTTGTGCCCTGTTATGGCCATGGTTTCAGTGGGTGGAATGTTTGCATTTTGAAGTTTTTGGACCAGTAATTTGCGAACTGAGTGGTTCGTTATTCTCTTGTGCTTGAGAAAGCCGGCGTCTTTTGCTGGAAATTGTTGGTATCTTAATCAAGTTATATCCTTCCAAGGTCATAATAATAATGGAACTATTAAACAGAAATGCTCACAAATACCTGTAGAAAAAAGTGTATACCGGCATGTGTTTTTGTGGAGAAATTAAATTCTTTTGCCAGCCCGATCGCCTATGGTTTTGATTAAAGAAATAGCGGCCCTAATAATTATTATAATTACTGATCGTCGTGACAGTTTGTCCCAATGTTACTTTTTGGGGGGCTCAATATCATAAAGGAGCCATTAATAATCCGATAATTACCCCCATAAAACTTGACAATAGCAGTAAAAACACCGTTTGTAACACTTACACGCTTCAGTGATTTCAATATACTCTCAACACTGTAGGTCGCTTACATCGTAGAAAATCAATATTTACAACTGACAGACGCTGGCCGCTAATGCTCAGTCGCGTGCTTTCGATTCGCAGTACATTTTCGGATAAGATTTTACCGATTTTTTTTATACGCCGCTCTTTAAAAATTGGAGGCACTTTTAAAAATTCAAATGGTCAATCAAGACAAAGTGGTTCTATAAATTTAGGGTTCCCGGAGGACCACCCAGCTTGAAAGAACTAGTGGTCCACGCCAAAATCTGGGGGCCTCGGGTCCCCGGACCACCGTTAGTGTCGAGGCCTGATATGTGGTTATTTCGTGACGAAATAACAAAGATTACTTGGATTTAAGCTAATTATATACATTAACTTTTTGAATGTTGAAAGTGGCACCAAAGAATTGTGAGGCAAAGTTGTTCGAACTAGAGAAAGACATTTGCTGGTGAAGTGACTGGGTGGGGCGAACATCAAGATCAACTTGTTCGACGGTAGACAGTGGTTGTCTAGGCTGCATTTCGGCCATAGTTTCGGTGCATGAAGGTGAACAAGAGGAATCTGTTGGATTGTAACATTTACTGGACTGAGCAAGAATAATCACTTTTGCTGCTGTTCAACAGATATGTTGGAATAATTGGTTATGGACTGGACATTTTTGTGCCCTGTTATGGCCATGGTTTCAGTGGGTGGAATGTTTGCATTTTGAAGTTTTTGGACCAGTAATTTGCGAACTGAGTGGTTCGTTATTCTCTTGTGCTTGAGAAAGCCGGCGTCTTTTGCCATGGCCTTCAGCATCTGACCTAACTTGTTGACACCCAATTGTTGACGCAAGAATCACCGGGATGCAGTGTCATTTGTGCGTATTGCCAGGTAGAAAAGATGCTTTGAAGAAAAATCAGATGGACGCATATCCGAGTACAGCTTGTAAATGAACACAGGATTTCTTGGTCCAGACGATTGTTTTCTACGGTCAAAGGGGAGCAACTCGAACTGACTTCTTCAAAGGGGAGCAACAACAACAGAACCTATTTGCATAGTGTTAAATTTACCTAATACTAGGTTTTAATGACAATAAATGACAAAAAACTCGTTTTTGCTACTTTCCTTTGTTTTAAGGTCATTAAGATTGACAAACATTTGAGATTGTTTTTATTATTGATGCACTTGGCAAATACAGGTGACGAGGTGCGTGGGAAAAAGTAGTCCCGGTTCGGCAGTTGATGACGTCATTTCGTGCCATTGATTATAGCCTTGCCGTTGATGATAGATGAAATTTAATCAACGGGGCTTTAATCAACCGATTTCGCTGTAAAAGTGGGATAAATATCGATGAAGCCATTTGTGTTGGAAAAATCAATTAAGAATTTTGAATATACATACTGTTGTCCCAAATATTGTATTTTCATATAAGTTTGTGTTACTTAATGGTTAGTTATCAATACATGCAAGTTACCTGTTATAAATTGATATTTTTGTAGTATTTTATACTCAAGACTATTTGCTTTGTTCAATGTAAAATAAATTTATTAATCAGTATTTACATTAAATAGATTCTTATCAAATGTTAATGTACAGCTACTTAAGCCATGATGTCAATAATATCATAAAGAGCGCATTTCAATCCAGCAACATTTCAGTCAATCACCATGAAGTATCTCTTGAGTAATATGAACAATGCAACAGACTGAGTGAAATAGCGTCATTTCCTGTGCTTGTAACCTTATATAACATTACATGTAAAATGAAAAAAAAAACAGCCACAGATTGTCATTGCCATTCTCAGTCGTCTATCCTTGTCACATATAATACATTTCTGTGAGTGTTTTCCTTCATTAAACACGAAGGTAGTCGTATTTTACAAACTTCGCAAAAAAGTCGGTCCAATGGACAAGACGGACACATTTTGAGTTTGTCAGATATTTATCACGTATTTTTTAAGTCTGAATGTTATACACTACTGAATAAAATAAATAAATATTAAATCAAGTAAATACAGATATGCTTTATATGTTTTACATGAAAAGATAAATTCTCTACCTTCATGAACTTAAACAACTTCTACAAATCGTAATAGTTTGATGTCACGTTCTCATGCAGTGTCCTTTCAGTGAAAAAGCTTTTTATACGTTCAATTTTAATAAGCTATGGGTCATTAAAAACATGCTGCAGGTCAAATAGTTGGTGTTATACATGCCTTTGAAAAACAAGCCATCGGATCTTGCGTACGACAATAACGTTATAGATACTGCATATGCGCCTAACATGCACATTTAAACAAATCGGATGTATGTGTTTACAAACAGTCGTAGCTTGGTATAACTCCAAATCAGCTATGCAAATATTTGTTTCTAAAAAATATAATGTTAAATTATGTCTTACTTAATGTCGATGACAGTTAACAACAAAGCAAATAACGTTGAAAGATTGCGAAAATATGCTTCATTTGATTGGTATTGTAATGTTAATTTTTGTTATGGCAGATTGTCGGATCAAGTGTCTGACACTTTTTTCAGCTTTCTGGACGTCTTAATAGTGTTTGATCTTATGTCCTTATTTTAAACATTTAAGAAATAAAAGTACTCTCTGAATTATTTTGATCACATGAGTAAATAAGACTTAAAATCAACCTCATTAGGTTGGACTTTTGACCTCATTAAGACAAAAATTTACATTTTCCACAAACAATCCTTTTTGTGTGATCAGTAATGACGTTACATGTTGGGTGTATAATTAATGAATCCATCTGACCGAAGTTTGTTGTTACGCATAGAGATCCGTCTCGATAGACGAATGAATTTTGATACTATCTATATCATGACAATGTCGTTTTTTTTTTCAAACTTTCAAAATGTTTCCCCTTGTCTTCTTATTTTTCAGTTTGTGAAAAATAAAATAATAAAAAAGCGGCGATTTTGTTTCAACACGTGCAAAACATGTGTTTGTCTATATAAACGTTTTTATCTATAAGAACAATTGTTATCATTTTACAAACATAATTGTTCGAACATAGCATCTAATCTACGCACTTTTGTCTATTATTCAATATAGAAGGTTGTTTTTACATAGAGTTATATTCACCATCCTATTTGAACTGGAAACAATTTTTCCATTAACTGTAGATATAATCACCATTGATGTATTTGAGCAGAGATTCCTGGAGCCATTCTGTGATTGTTGCACAGTGGTTAACAATCTGTAAATCCAGTGCGTATGGGCCGCACCGTTTGAAACAAAACTTGAACATCACCATTACGACATGAATGCTTAGTGATTTTACCAGATCTTTGCCAGCAATATCGACTTGAAAGAATATAAAACATAACACATGCTAATTAAATGCAACTCATTAAAGCAATTAAAAAACCACAATATACAAATATAGATTTGTGAAGAAGTACAAGCATTAAGTTTAGTGTACTTAATTGCGCGGAAGAAATACTTATATAGGATTTATTTCAGAATACATTTGGCTTGAAGCCCATGAGTACATATACATATAACACACACTGTAGTCAACATTGGTCAATGACATACATGCATATACATATATAATGTTTAGCAATATAAATTTAGAATATACAATAACAAGAATTTGCAACTCTAAAGACATGCATATTTAAAATAAACAGCTATTTTTATTTAAAATGTTATTTTAAACATGTATATATATTCATAACACTGTTTACCGTTACGTACTAATTTAAGATACCCGGTAAGTATATTTAATGCATATTTTAGAGTCGTATCTTATTGAAATAGAATGCAATTTTCTAAGAATGTGTATACATATCGATGCATTGCTATGACTACAAATCGACAGTAATATAAAAAGAAACACTATTGATTAAACAGTGCAGTTCTCAAATTAGCTGCTTTAACAATAATAGTTGCAAGCTTTTTAACTGTTTTTGCGTTGTCAGATTGCAAGATTTCAATAAATTTAACATATTTGTGTGATTCCAATAATATCTATGTATGTATTGTTTTCAAAACTAAACATTCTAGTAAGAAATGGAACTCATCTTCGAGAACGTTACAGTGTTTACATTTTCTGGTATCATACGGTGTCTTTTCTTCTTTGAGCCATAGCCCTGCTTAGACTCAAGTCTATGAGCAGATACTCTTAATCGCGTAAACTCGAATCTAAATTTTTAAATATTTACAGCATTGAGATAAGGCTGAAATCTTAAATTTCCCCAAATGCAGTAGTTTTTAGTATATTTGCGTTTACGCAAATATACTTTAGTAATACCGTATTTCAAAAACACTGCGCAAATCGGTTGGCCTTTTTGATGCCTTACCAGATTTAGGGCAGACGGAATAGACATTTAACATAGCATTTTGTAATTCTTACAATTTTTCACTTTAAAACGTTTTTCTTACATTTTCCTTCAAAATATTGCATACATCATATTTAGTGAATTTTTCTAAGACCGTTTTACGTGAAAAAAACGTTATTAGAAACTGAAACAAATTTCGTTCGTATAACAATTTTAGAACTACAGGCTGGAAGTAACCCGCCCACGTGATACCAACAATGGCCGCGCCCATGATAAATCGGCTTGTTTGGCTATTGAGAAACTGTTATTTTAGATATATGAGTTATGTATTCACTGAATATCGCTAATGACGACAATGGATGGAATTTGAAGGATATGTTCGATGTGAATGAAGGACTTTCTGGATCTTGACAGCTTGACACGGCAAAACTGGGATACTGATATTTTTAGTTATCAATTTAAATTATATTTTGCTTTATAAATTTTATTCGAGCATTTTTTGACTTATTGAATGACTATGATACCCGATATCAACATATCATATGGGATTTGCATATCACCAAGCTGTCCTGAAATTCAACATCATTACAATCCCTTTACTGGTTTGTATTCTTTCTTCTTTCTATTTTCAAAGTTAAATGAACTACACGTATGTCACAGTAAAAGACACATAAAGGCGATTGTGGCCAGTTTGGATCCAGATCAGCCTGCGGTTTTCTGACAATCACAAATAGTTTATTTGGATACCGATTAGACTGCGTTTTTTGTGACCTGGCTCAAATAATAGAATTGTCATTATTCAAATGATTTTATTTCGAAAATTAATCAAGTGCTTTTTTCTGGTCCCTCTGGATCAATGACTCGAGCGCTTTCGTGTTTAGAATTTAATACCGCTTAAGGCGCTGCTAGGGGGCATAAGAGATTTTGCACCTTCCATTATCTCTCATGAACCGACTCAATAAAACCGAGTCGGCAATATATGACTTAAGTTTGGTTTGGTTGCTCTCGAGGGATAATTTTTTTTCAGAATCTTCCTAAAAGCCTTGTGTTAGAGTGTAGACTTTGATTGCAGGAGGTTGCACTGCGGGTTTGATCCCCAGAAGCGACATTGAAAACTAGCACACTTTGTTATCTGAAAGGCTTCTAAAACTGATATACTAAGATAATGGGAATGTTCTCTCACATGATCGATGGTCATCATGAGTTATAGTTTATAAAACTCACAGCAGTAGTAAACAATGGGACAATAATTAATGAACGCATCTTTCATTTGTCTTTGACACTTTGAGTTGATATGGCCTAGATTTAAATATATGACTTGACTTTACCAGCACTCTTGTGACAGAGCTAAAGTGTAAATGTACTATTGAAGATCACCTAAATCCAGATTTGCTATTATAGAAGTGTGGAAAGTTTTAAGGGTGTGACAAGTAAGCAAACAATGGGTCATTACCAACAAGCCACAACTGATCTATGACTGTTTTAAAACAAGAAAAATCAGTTCATGATTTAGATTACATAGTTCAATAAAAACTAATTTCAGGAGCCTGGCAACAGTTTCACTTAAATGTTACCAATATTTCAGACCAGGGCCTTGATTTTGAAATCTATGACATGCATGGTCAGATGATGTCATTAAAGATAATAATTTTTTTCAAACACATACACATGTAAACATGTATCTTTAACTAATGTAGATGTTATAAATAGTAAAATGCAGAAGGCATTTGACTTTGTTGCTGGTGCGTCGGCATACCATATGGCTTGGTTGCAATATTTGATCGACTGCTATGATGTGTAGTTACATTACAATTGACCAGTCGCAAGCTGTCAATCAAACTCACGAAATAATCAATCAGATTTTTGTTTATTGCGGCCACATGGTCCGACAAACAAAGACTGTCGGAGTAATGGATAAAGCGTTTTATGAAAACACAACTTAGTTGGCGGAGCGATCTCGTATTTGACGACTGGTCAGTTATATAAAACAGTAATTCAAACTGTATTTTTTCAACTATGTTTGCATCTAGTATACTTATATTGATAATATTTACAAAATTAATGTATAATATGAATGATAAACTTGACTGAAATAAATTAAATGATACTGAAATCAAAACAGTAATTTATACTGATAATTAATTAATATATGTTGCTTGATATATCCGGAATATTACGCTAGTCAATTGATCCAAGAGTTTGTATCACTCAAGTGGCTTGTGTGATGACGTGTCACACGAGAGGCGGAGCCTCGAGTGTGATGCGAAATAGCACAAGCCACGAGAGTAATACAAACTCTTGGAACAATTGACTAGCGTAATATTCCTTTTATTATATACATTAACTAACGAAAACAGTTAACAATTGTATTGTTTACTTTAACAAAACTGACAAACAATGACTAAAACGGTACGCCATATTTTTTAAGACGCGTATGAATACAGTTTATGTAAATTAACGTGCAAATATTCGAACCTGGAAAACACAGATTTCCGACACGCTTACCTTAATGCCATCGTTAATCCAATGTTTATAACAATTAAGTTGACAACTTTAATCCGATTTTCATAACAAAAACTATGAAACGATATGCACTTCCACTTCTAATCTTCCATGTCTTTATCGAAACTTAGTTTAAACCACACTATTTTATTGTATTCCTATCCAAATAAACATTTAAGCGTAATAAACACACACTCGAAAATACGTTTTGAATTCGTTCGATATTTTTAACAAAAAGTTTTTTGTTAAAAAATGCCACGTCCGACAGGTCCTTAAATTTCAGAGAGTTTAGATAAAACTATTGTGTTTCGTCACAAAAATGACGTCACACGATGTACTACGTAATATATTTCGCAATATAAAATATTTGGGCCGTGTCGCGGCAAAACCTGTATTCGTGACAAAATTTGACATTTTTTGTTTTCTATGGATTGATAAAGACTGTTCTGTGCTTGTTATTATGATACCAAATTTATAGATATAGCCCCATTACGTACAGAGAAATTTTTATTTTAGTAACAGCACTGCAGAGGTGTTTTGACGTTAACAACGTTAACAACGTTTTCAAGTAAACCGCATTCAGATGTATGTTACATCAAAATCCACACTTATAAACAAGACATGATATAACATTTAAGAACACATTTATTTTGTTAAAAATATATTATCAGGTATCTATTTGTTCTAAAAATAGTTGTGATTAACATTAAACTGTAAACTAACATACGTTGCTTAGCAACAAAGTCCACTTATATCTACATCGACCAGCAAACCATACAGTTTAAATCATTTTTTTCTAAACTAATCTCACATATTTTCACAACATATCATTTAGTTTTTCATAGGAATGCACGCATCAAAACAAACATTATCAATTACACCATTAATACATAAACCAACAATATCCAATAATAAAAATAATAAAATAATTTCATTGTGTTGAAATGTTAGATTTTTATTTCCCAAAAGTGCTGTTTCTAAAGAGTCGAGTAATCTTTAATAATTTTTATAATTATTCTTAGCATGTTCACAATTTATTTATCGTACAGCTTATATTGTATGCATAGTTCTTCGTTTGCCATGAATTCTATAGAAACGAGCAGAAGTGAATACAAATATTTCATTTGATATGAAAAAGTGTTATTTAAATGTGTTATAAATAAACCAATGTATTCAAACAGACATTGAAGGATATTCAAAAAGTACTGAAGAATAAGTTTCAAGTTATTTGTCATTCGCCTGTAAATATTGACATTATAATGTGTGTAATATTTCGCCGTAGATGCGATAGATGCGACGACATAACTATAGTGATGTTTCTGGGCATGGGCAAGTAGCATCCTTGTTAGCATCGCTGAGATATGGCCTGACAACTTTGTACAAGTACTCCTGTCTGTTTCGGCTGAGTCCTTTGGCCTCTACAATCTGCGGTTGTTGGTATGGAATATGGACGCCATCCATAGTCACTGTAACCTTGACCTCTGGACATCCGACTCTCGTGCGCATTGTGACCACACCTGGCTCTTCCGTCGTCATGCGGAAGTACTGATATTGTCTGAAAATAAAAATAAATACTATTTTGGCAATCATTTTAATACGTTTGGATATGACACAAAATTATGATGCATTTGCGAATAATATTCATTTGCATTGGTAACTATAATTGAAGACAATGTGCATGGTTATGTCCGAGTTTTGTTTTTCTTTCGCTTTGTATTGCACTTTAGGAATTTTACACTTTTCGTTAAACATCAGTATAAAACCGTTATACAGAAAAAACAATTTAACAATTCTACTCAGTGGTGTGAACATTTTCAACCAATTATCATAGGCCTACGTTAGTAAATACCTTATCGCTGGTACAGGACAAAACAGTCGGGACAAAAACCCTTTCCAATCCCGCCAGTTCCATGCCGGATACCTCACTGCTTCATTGGATGCTGAGGACATATTCACCATCTGGGTCAATGAGTCTATTGTCTCAATGTTCGACCTCCTGAATTTTATATTTTCGGTGCGCGGAATGTGACGTCATTAAATGGGTCGAAGTAGTCCGGCTAGTATGGTAATACGGAATTGGACACATCGAGTAGCGTAATACGGGATTTTTTATTTCAACGATTGATACAACCGGTATTTTGTTAAATGCATTTAACAGGTATATAATAAAATCATGTACATCTATATCAAATGAGATCATAATGTAACTTCAGTGAATTAAATTAAATCCAAAATTTAAGTCACTCCCATCTCTCTCCCGCAGCGCGCATACCGAAAGGTCCTGTTGTGTACAGATCTAGATACAAAAATATTATACATAATTATGTATCATGTTGTTAAGAGGGGATGATTTTCCATCTGTTGTATCAATGTATTGTTTTACTTCTTTAATCAAGTTGTTTGATATATAAACATAGCCCCAGGGTCAGAGCTTCAGGCAATACATATTTCACCCCCTGGTCTTTTTCTAATGGATCTTTTAGCTAGTTCCTACATTCAATACAGTCAACTATATTTAAGTAGTATACGTACACATTGCTAGATATTATTTGTACATTTAATGTTATAAGTATTAAAAAGATATACATTGTAGTACAAATGTTCATGCTAGATGAATTAAGAGCCTTAGTCAAGAGGTATTTAAACATTTTTAAATGGTAAAATTTTCTGAAATATATACCCATTTTCTCTTGAGCACTGGCCAAATATAAAATGTATATCATTTTACCACTTTCATATGGAGCACTGACCAGATCTCAAATGTATATCCCTTTTCTCAGGATCCCTGGTCATCTCCTTTTTATCACCTAACAAACACCTATCAAAATGGCAAATTATATGCAGAATAATTCATTTAATGCAATGGTTGAATCAAATACTTCAGAAAAAATTGACATTCTTTTCACATGGAATTATATTTTCACAGTCATAGAAAAAAGCCTGCACAACACAGATATGTGCATAAATATCTCAAGTCTTGATGAATTCAGGACAAAAAAAAATGTATTTTAAGTCCTTAATTGACCCGGCTATAGTTATCAGATTAATATAATCTCAATCAGTATATTTATATCATTATTTGTGCTTTGTGTATTGTAATCATATAAACAATCATGCAGTTACATGAACGCAATTAAAAATAACAAAGCCGCTTATACTATAAAGGTCTTTGACAAAGCCTATGGTAAAAAGTGAAAACATTGCCAGAGTGTAATCGCCCTTTCGTTCCAGCAAAAACAACACTTTGACATGTCCCTCTCGTTCCAGCAAAAACAACACGTTGACAGGTTGTCATTTTTGACAGTTCTACTTTCATTTTCATTTTGTGATATTCATTATCATCAAAGGGGGTATATTGTTTTGCACATGTCGGTCCGTCGGTAGGTCGGTCCGTCCGTCCACCAGATGGTTTCCGGATGATAACTCAAGAACGCTTGCGCCAAGGATCATGAAACTTCATAGGTACATTGATCGTGACTGGCAGATGACCCCTATTGATTTTGAGGTCACTAGGTCAAAGGTCAAGGTCACAGTGACTCGTTCTAAGATGCAATTTTTGCTTCCAAAGGACCACCTTTGCAGATTATATTATGTACTGGTGTCGTGGGGTCTTTCTACCAGGGCTAGCGCTGTCCCAAATTGTCTTTAGGCCAACCTGTTTTTTGTTTTTCGGTGCGCTAAAACTGGTTTGGTAATAATTATATATACATGTACTATCGGGTTGTTATGCACCCCCCCCCTTCGAAAAAGAGGGTGTATATTGTTTTGCACATGTCGGTCCGTCGGTCTGTCGGTCGGTCCGTCCACCAGATGGTTTCCGGATGATAACTTAAGAACGCCTAGGCCTAGGATGATGAAACTTTATAGGTACATTGAACATGAATGGCAGGTGAATCCTATTGATTTTCAGGCATATAGGTCAAAGGTCAATGTAACAGTGACTCAAAACAGTAAAACGGTTTCCGGATGATAACTCAAGAATGCTTACGCCTAGGTTCATGAAACTTCATAGGTACATTGATCATGACTGGCAGATGACCTCTTTTGATTTTCAGGTCACTAGGTAAAAAGTCAAGGTCACAGTGACTCGAAATAGTAAAATGATTTCCGGATGATAACTCAACAAAACTTACGCCTAGGATCATGAAACTGCATAGGTACATTGATCATGAATTGCAGATGACCCCTATTGATTTTCAGGTCACTAGGTCAAAGGTCAATGTAACAGTGACTCGAAACAGTAAATGGTTTCCGGATGATTACTCTCGAATGCTTACGCCTAGGATCACGAAGCTTCATAGGTACATTGATCATGACTGGCAGATGGCCACTTTTGATTTTCAGGTCACTAGGTCAAAGGACAAGGTCACAATGACTCGAAACAGTCAAATGGTTTCCAGATGATAACTCAAGAATGCTTACGCCTAGGATCATGAAACTTGATAGGGACATTTATCATGACTTGCAGATGATCCCTATTGACTTTCAGGTCACTAGGTCAAAGGTCAAGGTCACAGTGACTCGAAATCGTGAAATGGTTTCCGGATGATAACTCAAGAATGCTTACGCCTAGGATCATGAAACTTCATTGGTACATTGATCATGACTGGCAGATGACCCCTATCGATTTTCAGGTCACTAGGTCAAAAGTCATGGTCACAGTGACAAAAAACGTATTCACGCAATGGTTGCCACTACAACTGACAGCCCATATGGGGGACATGCATGTTTTACAAACAGCCATTGTTTAATATATTTTCTGTACGTTTCTTGTGTTTCGTGTTTCGCCCTTTGAATGCGAGACACGACATTTTGCGCGATACTCAAAGCGACAAACATTATTTTGCGCGATACACGAAGCGACACACGATATTTTGCGCGATCCACGAATCGACATGCGATGTTTACCACGATATATCGACTTTTGGGCTACGTACACAAGGGCGATATTTCGTGGTACAGTCTCGCGCGTCGCTTCGTGTATTGCGCACAATATCGTGTGTCGCTTCGTGTGTCGTGCAAAGTGTCGTGTATCGCTTCGTGTGTCACCCTTGATGAGAGAAGGTCGAGATTATAGATGGCACTATCCGAATTCCGTAACTTATTATAAATAAATGGTAAAAATGTAAAAGTATCACTTTTTGTCTCCCCTGATTTTTTGAAAACGCGACAGTCGACAGGCGATATTATTACTTCGATATTTGAACCGTACAAATATCGCATGTCGCTTTGTGTATCGCGCAAAATATCGAGTATCGCTGTATGTGTCGTATGTCGCGGTCTGAAATTAGACCGCGATACACGAGATTCAGATAATATGGGCGATATTTGAATAATGAAATATCGTGTATTGCTTCGTGTGTCGCGCAAAATATCGTATGTCGCTTCGTGTTTCGTGTGTCACTCTTTGAACGCGAGACATGATATTTTGCGCGATACTCAAAGCGACACACGATAATTTGCGCGATACACGAAGCGACACATGATATTTTGCGCGACACACGAAGCGACACGCGATATTTACCACGATATATCGCCTTTTGGGCTACCTACACAAGGGCGATATTTCGTGGTACATTCTCATCGCGTCGCTTCCAGTATCGCGCAAAATATCGTGTGTCGCGCAAAATATCGTGTACCGCTTCGTGTGTCGTGCGTCGCCCTTGATGAAAGAAGGGCGTGACTATAGGTGGCACTATCCGGATTCCGTAGTTAAGTGATTACCGGTACGCAGTTACGTCAACGTCTATTTAATTAATCGAATTTTGTGTTTACTTTTCGGGAGCAACGGTTTAAGAAAGTTTTGGTTCTACAAAAGAAATCATTAAGAAAGAAAACACAACGGCATAAATATCACATCAATCATTCATAATTATAGGACAAATACAATGAAGAGACGTTTCGAATAATAACCACTGCGAAAACAGGTCAAGAAAGAAGATACCATACATACATACAACCACTATTCAGTGCAACGCCCAATAATCATCACTTGTGCATATACAAAAACACAAGATAAATAATAAAGTTCCGAAGATACGTACACGAAAGCGATCAACTGACTATTTTTAACAGGTTTGTATTTATTAGGTAGTACAACAGTCTGGTGCCGATTAAAGTCGTAGCATTTATAATTGAAAAAACGATATATCGGTGTAACGTAGTTGGTATTTATAAGTTAATAATTGTAGAAAATTACTAATAAATATTTTAGCACAACAACCATAATTTCATAGATAGGATTTCTGAATTGTGGAGATTATTTATAGATGTTTAATTATAAAGAATAGCATTAATAGATGTTTAAATATAGAGAAAATAATGGTTTAAATAAAATTATAGAATATTTAAATATTTACTAAATCATAAGAGCACGTAATTAAGTTTACATTAAAATGTACCACGGTTATCACGATGCAAATCAAAACGTGACTGCCTATAGGTATATACCTAAAGATGTCAAACAAGATTAGTTATGAAACACAGTCCGAATATACTTATCTTGAACAGCCATAAAAAATATTCGTTGACATGGTCAAATAATTTCTGTCTAGCACCTGCCGACCGCTTCATTGAATCGGAACATAAGAGAGTCGGCACACTGACATATTTATAATGGCCAATCAGAAAATGTATACAGCCCGTTTGGTCAATTTTGTTTTTCAATTTTTTCTAAAAAGATAGTCTTAGTATGACAATCGAAAAGAGCAATTTCGTTTTCTTGTCGTGGCGGCCATCTTGGCCTCCGCGCTGTAAAATTGTATTTAACGAACATTAGCAAGCGTTGTGTTAGAAAATATCCAACATAAATAAAAATCAAGATTAAAAGAGAAATGAACTTTGTTTGTTACTGTTCGTTCTCTACGAACAATATGTGATTACGTAACATCATGAAAGGTGACCAGTTTTTAAGGCGGTGCCTTAAACTGTTAATGCGTTGTATGGTCTAGAGTAAAAGGTTGCTGTATGGTACGCTCCGTCCCTCTCGCTCAAGCTAGAAATCAACATCGATGTTTTAAACTAATAATTTGAAGCGCATGCAGCAAACACTACACTCACCGGACTGGAGTTATCCTTTTTGTTAGCACCCTTTATGTCTATGTACATATATACTCTATACATCAGCTGCTACCCTATATACATATTCGATGTTAAACCATCTTGATGTTAATTATCATTTTCTAATGAAATTGGTCACATAAATTGTTGTCCAGAATGCCATTTATCTGTAGTTAGCCATATGTCTCAAATTGTAATTATGTTGCCAAAAAAGTATAATGTATACAAGATACTTCTCATATGAACGTTAACGTTGCAATACCCAGTGATTTTATACGAACAAGTTCTGTGGTTTTAAATCCCATCATACGAATAATTACACGTATGCTTGGAACACTTTCTGATATTACAAAGCAAATAAAAATATTGCGTATAGAAGGATGATGTTGAAGAGCACAAAACTCAACGGAACAGTGGATAGGTCTTGTCTCTGAACATCTATAGAGCAAGAAAAATTTTCTTTGTTGCTCATTAGCATCATTAGCTGAACAAGTCATTCGTTAGTATGTGATTGGGTCTCAATATGCTGTTTTGCTTATTTTTATCATATCCTGTTTGATTTAAAATTGCATTCTCCGAATAAATTGATTTGTCTGACTAGAACAAACTGCTGACAAGGGTTTGAACCATGAATGATTAATAAGAAAATGGGTTCACAAACATAAACGATCAAACACACTTTTAATCACTATATGCATGTACATTAATTACGTTCCCCAAGTATTAATAATGCAATCAATGGTCGTTGAAAATACTCCAGACACATTTTATATGCGCTGTTGGCAAACTGCTTTTACAATGATATTTCATGTGTTTACTTTATTCATTACAGTATATTATCAACTACATGCACATAATTGTATTATGATGGCGAACAAGTTAAATTCAGGTGTTCTGTTAAAAAGAAGACAACCCATGTTTTTTTAGCTGATGTTTTTTTGTTATAGAACTGTGGAAGCATGAATGAATCAAAATTATTTAGGTACATGCTCCAGAGAACACGACAACAAAATAAAAGCGACATGACAAAGGTGGCCGCGTGGAACTAATAAGTCCTTCAACACATCAATGCTACTATCAGAGGCACGGACAACGTCCAGTTAAGCGCGAAACAAGCAGTAATTAGTCATTGATAAAACCCTGCTCGTCTCGGCGTCAGAGCGTAAACAATACGCCCTGCATAACACGCATTTAGTTTGTTTTATGTGATGGATATCAAATACTAGTAACACTCTAAAAAATGAATTGACAAGGTCTGTATTTTATGTAAAGGGTTTACTAAATGTGAACATAAATTATTCTCAACAAAAGATATAGATAATACGGGGAATCAGGTTTTGAAACGACATTATGTGCGTTTTATTTGATTTTATAATTTATAGAAGGTACTATATCTTGATGATGACTTTATTTATTGCGCTATAATTGCCGGTGTACAGCAATATGTATGTAAATTATGTTGTCAATCTATATAATATTGCGAACATGATTGCATTTTTCAGTTCCTGAAAATGGAATCTCATTTTCTGCGACAATATCGATCAAGACGGCGTTCTTGATAAATGCACAACTTGATGCTCACACTAGGTAGGCTTTTTTTTAAACATTTAGCATACTATTTATTAACGATATAATAAATCCTGTTAGTTTATAAACATGCAATAATGCCTTTTTACCCAAATAAAACAATTATGACGGTTCACTGACTTCTTGTATTCGGCTGCCAGGTTTTATGAAAGTAATTCATGTTTTGATAAAGTCTGTCCTTAACGAGACAAACAATGCGAAGTCGTTTGTCAGGGTTGGACAATTATTTTTTCTCCGTAACACAGACCAACCGTTTATTATATAGGGCGTAATGCATAATTTCCTACAACAATTCGGGCGAGTATCAAACGAGCTTAAACAATACTTGTTTAACTGTTACTCAATGTTGTTAACATCTTTGATCAGAGCCAATAATGAAGAAAGAAACATCACAGTCCATGTGAATTTTAACATGACGCTTTTCCCCAATTTGTTTATTTTGTTGTGCTTATACTGAACTAATTTTGATTGAAATCGTAGGGCAACAGCGTACATATATAATGTTTATTCGCTAAAGAATAAACTGTCTCATTGAACGCAAAGGCTATTTTCCACGTCGAAATTCTCAAACCCGCTTGTTAATGCAATGCTGTGGTATAACCCAGTCTATTGCATCACTTGGATTCGTCCACTATTTTAAAGCGCATGTTTAACCTAGATCGGTCTTACTCGTGCTGGTCGATCATCCGAGTAAGACACTGATTTATGATTTATTAAATTTGTCCACATGGTTGTGAAATTTGTATTCAGATTTTTTCAAATGAGCACCTCTATAATTATTTTGTCGCATGGACATTTAAGTATATACAAATAAGCATACATATCAGATATTTTGAGTTTTAGATTCAAGATATGCCGACCACGCGTTTGGTCTTCAACAATTTGTCTGAAGCTCTTTTTTTAAAGTACATTTCAATGTCGATTTTTTAAATATTTTTCGTATTGATATTTATTATATAAACATTAAGTAAATATAATTTCGGGGAAATATACTTATAATTTGGAATTTTAGATTTAAGATAGATCGACCACGTGTCTGTATGATTATTGAAATTTGAATCTATTAATAAACAGCTAAAGTCTACTTGAACTATTCGTGACGTGGTGTAGTTTTGTGACATTTTGAAAGCGGTTGGTTTGGCATTAAAATGTCAAGGCTGTGAAGATTCGTAATAAAGCACATATTCCCCCCGAGAACGACGGGAAATAAAAGTACAAAATGTCAATACCTATGCCAAGCGGGAAGTGTGTTCACAAAAACAGTACAAAATTAACAAAGTCAATTGATGGAATTAGCATTGAGAGAAGAGCGTCACTAATGTCCATGCATTCACGGAGCGTATATTGATAGGAGATGAATCGAGTATTTGACTCTTACTGTAGTAAATTCAATCTCATGCAATAACTAATCATTCGATTTTATTGGTTTATACGTTATATTGTCGCTTATTAATTCCTCTTTCAAAAAGATATAACTTTTAGTATATTCCCGTTGTTATTAATGGATTTATAGCAAGTTAAACACAAGAAATAAACATTTTATGTTTAACAACCGCGCGTTAAACCATGTCGTAACCATCGATCTCTTATAATTAGCGTACATCGAATCGCAGAGGTTATACATTTTGATGTACCCACTCACGTTTTTTAAATATAAATTTACCTTTCAATTCTCGGTCGATGATGACAAATTATATATCATTAGAAAGCTTACGTTACGTAGTTTTCAGATATATAAATATATATTAAGTTTTTCTTATGATTTGAGCAGCCCGGTGAGTTAAAACTTTAACTTTTGCAAATATACCGTTTTTTAGTTTTAAAATCTAGATTTACGAATGACATGTTCGTACTTTATACCGATTTATAGGGTTTATATTTGGAGTTCAGTTTTAAAAATTACATCTTGCTTAGGAAAATAGAATTCTGTATACGATAGAAAGAAAATGGTTTTAAAATGAAAGTAAGTAAAGAATGAAGGCGGAAGAAAGAAGCGCGCGGTCCGAACGCACCGAACTGATGCTACGGTTGTGGCGATTATGATCTTGTTTAGATACCGGCCATTAAATTTCCCTTGCCAAGATTGTTATATTTTTTATGGAATATGTTGAAATATTTTGTTCACGGAACATATCAACAAAGCTAATTATTAATGGAGCTTAATAAATTAACGATTTTAGCTCTTGTTTTTAACACAGAAAGGGCGTTAATTTTATGATGAGGCAGCGTATATATCTGACCCTCTGGTACAATTTATGACGTTAGGCATACGACAAACAAATTGCTACATTACACAATGATAATTAACGTGAATGGACATCAATATGAGTGTGTGTATATATAGAGAAGCAGCTAGCTAGCGCATCACTTTACACAGATGCTAACAAGAAGGGTCGGGCGAAAATAAGGGCATGTCTGTTGACATTGTTAGATGCCTCTTATTTATGTATTTCGCCCACACAACTCACTATTCCCACTTGTATAGGTGCACACCAGATTAAAATGTCTAATTATTTCACAATATCGATGTTAAGCAATCCCTGACTGGCAGCAGTGGGATGGGAAAAAAAACTTAAAAGCACCATTTCGCTCTAGAACAATATACGCTGCAACGTTCCGTATCGGAGACTGTTGTTACCCCAGTGCACGCGCTCTAAAACAACTTTAAAGCACCATTTCGCTCTAGATCATACCCATCGTACATTGTTTGAGGAACCGTGGTTAAATTCCATGATATACATGTATCTATGAATATTAAAACTTAAATCGGAAAATAACTATAATCTTGCAGTAATTTCTTAATACAATGTAACGTAACAGCATATAATGTTAAATACAATATTAATGGTTCTATAAAGAAAGCATTTGAATGTTAGAAACAATATTAATATAAATGAAGTTTGGAAATTCAATAACAAATCTTTGTGATATATTGGCCATGATTACAGGATATGAAAATTATTATTCTTTAATTAAAATCTCTCGCAAGTAGAAACCTGACATACTTTACATTCATTTTTAAAGTAGGCTAAATCAACAATTTGAAAGGTCAAAGATAAGATACTCTAGATGTAGAAATCTGCTACTCAGCGACGTGTATTTAACAAGGTATTCCAGTTGACAAACTGTCAAAAGTATTGACACGGGAATTCTAATCTTATTAAATTATTCCATCCATTGAACTTCGCCAATACCTTATTATCACCAGACAAACAAAGTACTGCAACGGGAATCCTAATTGTTTATAACATTCAAATGTTTTCTTTATATATTCCTTCATATTTTATTTAACATTATATGCTGTTACGTTACAACAACCTTTTTACGTATTTAAAGGTAATGGCTAAAACGTACGTAAAATTGGTAGATACATGTATTGATTATGTTTGATCCTATTTCCCACAAAACCCGATAATGTTGGTTAATGTACAGAAAAAAAGTTTCGTGCACATGTGATACGAAACTCTAAATTGCAAGAAGAGTTGCATGTTTTAATATAATAAAGGTATAATATCTTTGAAATTTATCAACTAACTAATTCGGGCTATGGCGCGCAATTGATTGTCAAATAAATTTAGGAGACTTCTGACAGAGATACTGCGCCATTCAAGCTTAAGAGAGAATACTCAGTAATTGAACAGAATATATCATGCTTTTACATGTTAAAACATGCCAAGTCATTGTGTCTGACAGCTGATTTGCAACTTGTGTTGAATCTGCGACAAAACGTGGACAATAGTAGACACTACGTCAGAGAGTATATGCAAAAAAATGAAGGATCAGAAGCATGTATGTAATAAGCATATATCCCTTTTCTATTAGCAAACATACGTGTTATGTACTCTCAAACGACATCAAAGTTTGTCAATATTATTTGCATAAGATAATTAATAAATTATAACTTTTTAGTCGACTGACGGTTAATTGTTTTTTTTTTATTCTTTACATGAATAATTCTATTTTAATCTTAAATTAATTAGAAATATATTTTATCATAAACACGATTCAAATGTAATAACACTCAAATACATTTTGACATCTTTTGAAAAACGTGGCAACGGTAAATACCGGTGTACATCAATTTCAAGCGTGTTTCTATCCGTGCAATTGCATCGGTGTGAGCAATTGAGGCATTCACTTTATCTTTCAGCAAACGGATCCAACAGCGAACTGTAAGCAACTGTTGTAAATGAGGAAATCTCTTGTAGAAAAATAACCGCCTGGAGTATTTCTTGGCAGAACAATATACGCTGCAATGATCCGTATCGGATACTGTTGTTACCCCAGTGCACGTTTATATAGCATTAGGCAGAGCGGATAACACCATCGTCGTATGTTAATCGGTCGGAATTGCGCATTATGCGTTCGTGGATTACATTGAAACCCTCAATGCACAGAATGTCACTGTACAAAATTGACTAAGCGTTCGGTGCTTTATACAGGATTGCCACTTTCTCTACGATAGAAATAAACGGACACGATCAATTTGTCACGGTAAGTCATTGTATAATCATCAATTGCATGAAAACGAGAAAGTTGATTAACTTATTACATTAATATTTACAAATGTTCTGCAGTATGTGTTTTATGCATTATTTTTTCACTGTATGTCTGCCAATATCTGTTCATTTATACAATTGTATGTGTCCGTACTTACATGTTTTTTTTCTGTCTATCAGGCTGTGTTTCTCTGTGTCTTAATACACATGCTTATGTATTTATCCAATAGTTATTTTAATGATGTCATGCCATTCTTATAAATTTAAATTCTTCATTATAATTTTAATGAAAATGATGATACTGCTTTTTCAGATGAAAATGGCGTCAGTACTTGAATAAATATTGGTACGAAATGAAAAAGAAAAAGCAAACGTCGGAGTGGTGAATCGTCGTTGTAATTGAAAAACTTTCTTGCATCTCACTTTGTGAAGTAAAATAATAACAAGGAAACATAAAATTTCAATTATATAAAATGTCAGTGTGCGACGAATCATAACTTGATGAGTAAATTCAAAAGGGATTGTAGGAATGATTGATTAATACGATTATTTATTCATAGTACAACATCGATCAAAATTGGATCCTGCATAAAAGGCCGTGATTGTTTCAAGCGAGTCAGATAAGGTCCACATTTGCTGGTATAGCAAAGAAAAAAATCAGCACTTATCAGTCAATTCCGAGGGATAAAAATGACTCATAATGAGAGTCGTGCAAACGAAAGCATATTGTCGTCTTCTAATAATTCCGACAGGCTAGGCCTATTGAATGCACAGTATGCGACATTACTGCCGTTAACGATAGTGCTAGGATTATTCGGGATTGTAGGAATCGTGGGGAACGTGTTGGTGTTCGTAGTGTACGGATGCGGGAAACAATTCAAGGATAAGAAATTTAGATACTATGTGCTGTCTCTCGCCATGATCGACCTCGTCACGTGTATGACCTTAATTCCGGCGGAAAGTCTCAAACACCAACAGTGCTTCAACTTTACTGAGAGCATTTGGTGCAAGATAAAATGCTTCTTTAACGTGTTTGCAGCGGCCGCTGCTTCCTACTGTCTCGTTCTGGTCGCAATAGACCGGTGTATGCTCACGTGTCGCCCAGTGGTGTTCTGTAAGGTACGGAGCATTTCACACGGTCTTGCTTGGCGTCTGTGTCTCATCATAAAAGATAAAATGCTTCTTTAACGTGTTTGCTGCGTCCTACTGTCTCGTTCTGGTTGCCGGTACATGCTCACGTGTCGCCCAGTGGTGTTCTGTAAGGTACGGAGCATTTCACACGGTCTTGCCTGGCGTCTATATCTTAGCATGCTGGGGCTAGCCGTTTTGACGTCACTTCCGTCCTCCATTCTCTGCGGAATAACGTTGGATGTATTGAGGCTAAGCGACGACCAAACGATTTTCGTCAATCTGTGTGAGATTGAGCCGTATTTCGAATATGAAATCTCGAGATACGTTAATCGCATATCGCTGGGCATTGTGCAGGTTACAATATCCGCGGTCATGATCGTCCTCTACGCGCGTATCGGCTAAGAAGTGTGGAAAGCTGTGCGGATCCGAGCTGCGCATGACGTGGATTTAACCGCGCTGAACCACCACCACCACAACCACACACAACAGCCTTACCATCGGGACTATGTCCCAGCCGCCGACATCCACCACCACCAGCCTCCTCATCAGAACATTCCTAGTAACGTGAAGCTCCTGTTCGTATTGACGGTGATCTACATCGTAACGTACATGTTCTATTTGGCGCTCTCTTGGGTTACCAGACGCGCCTATCCCAGACTCATTTCTTCGCGTTCTCAGTTTTCTACAGGGCTTATTTCATCCACAGCATTATCAATCCGCTACTCTATCTGAAAATGGACACACTCTTCCGCCGGCGGTGCAAGAAGATTTTGTCAACGGCGTTTCCATGTACACGATTATATTTGTTGCTGAAGAGCACACAGATATACTTGTTTAATACTACTTGTTCTGGTCGTATACAAACCATGTGTATTCCTCTTTGGTTCTTGGATCGCAATATAAATATGGCCTTTTTGTTTAATACTACTGGTCCCTGGTAATAGATTAACCATGTTTATTCCGTAGGCGGTGCTTGGAGATATTTTCAAAGGCTTTCCGAATAAAAAAATGAGACACTTGTAACACATCGAATATTAACTATTATACGAAGAAAGCGTATTGGTCATCTTAATTCTTAATATATTGAGGCTATCGTTTTATGCAATAACTATGATTCGTATAATTTATCAAAACCTATACTGTTTGTGTTCTGAACACATAGTAAAAGGCATGGGTGTATATTAAAAGTGGTAAAATGATATATTTTGGATAATAATACTGAATACTTCAACACATCTTTCATCATAATTAAATGATTTATCAGTCGCATCTGTGTCTGATTTATAAACGAATAGTCGTTTTAAGAGCTCATAGACATCAATTTGTGCTATCACGATAAGAGCCCGTCACAGAATAAAGATGATCATGTCATAGATTTGTAAATAAAATACCTTCAGGGAAGGAAATGTCAACAGTTAGACGTAGTTAAGAAATATTAACATGTCTGAAAATCGTCGTCAAGTCCTTCCTAAGGCAACTTTCCTCCTACCTAAGTAAGGCAAAGTACAATTACAGACATAAGCACATGTACGTGCTCTTTATATTAACCGCCGTTACATGACTGAAATATTGTTCAAAACGGTAAAAATCAAACATAAACACGAACAAGCACTGTCTTAATTAAATCCGTGGGGATATAGACTCTTTGATAAACGTTTAGGACCCGAATGCTGGAATTAAATGTTGACAAAAATCAAGTGATCAACTAAATGCCACAAATTAACAAACCGATGCATTTGTACATATTATAACGCGTTTACAATCTAAGTACTGATAACGAGGTATAGGTTTACTTTGAAATTAAACGTTACGTTTTACATGGACTATTGCATGGAATGAATAAACACGTTTTTCAATAGTTGTCAAAATGTATTTGAGTGTTAAAACATGTTATGTGTGTTAACAATCCAATATATTATCCATTTATGTTGAGTGTGAAATAACATAGTTATTGTAAAGAGTGAAACACCAGTTATCTGCCTTCAGTCAACGAAACAGTTTTTATACCTTGTCTACCTTCTGATAATATTTTTTTTTTAGTTTGGACTTAATGAAATCAATGTAGGTTTCTAGGTATATTGTGCCTTTTAAAAATGAAGTTTAATAGTATTCAAATAGTACTAGTGCCTGTAAAGTGGCATAAATTCTCTAAATTGTCTCTTTTCAGAAACTAATTATAGAAAAGTCTATTAACCAATAACTATCATAGAACTTGAAATCTAGCCAAAAGATACATAAGGGGGAACTATGTATTGTTCATTTTGATAGTACAGTAAAGGAAGAGGTGCATTTAATAACAGATTTTAGTTTACAAAAACTAAAAGATGTAGAATAAAAACAAAGTCGACATACAACTCCTCAAAAGATAGACCAGAACACTTTACGAGTAATCTGCCCGCACACTTGGATTTTGAAAAACATGGAATACATAGGTACAGTTACCAGTTGTTCAACAATCCAAATCATGTTCCAAAGCGGTTGCAATCATTACCTGATGATGATGATGACAGTCCTGTACATAAATGGTTGCATTTTTGTGACATAAATGTTATCAAATTTAAGGGCAAAATTAAACTAAATGTGTTAAAAAATGTGCTGAAGAATCAGTTAAGATATCAGCGATTCAAAAGTTTGATAAACGGATGCTTTGTAAAGGTCAGGATCAAACCGTTAAATCCCGTGAAGCAATATACCATAATGCTTGCAGAAGAACGTAAACGAGATCTTAAACTCGCCATGCAAGTCATGAAGGCTCAGAAACAAGCATTAACCAATCAGTGCACACTGAAGCTTTCAAGTACATATGTAATTATGCTGAAGAGCATATTGTACTAGGACATCATGTGGAACGGCTCACAATGATAAAGGAAATATACTTTAGCTTCATTCTCAAACAAAACCCTTCTTGATACAATGAAAAATATAAAACCTTTAGACTCAAAGATAAGCTGTCAAAACATTTTCCAAATCCATTTGATGTTGAGGATGGAATGGATAAGTTGTATTGTTTATCATCTGGCGTTCCTGCTAAACCTAAAGCAGCTGCCAAAATTCTTAAGGCAGTAGAAATTGGTTGTGGTGCTATGGAAGCCTTTATCACTGGTTGTCTCATTGAAAAGAATGTTTTGTTACATTATCCTGTCAAGCAAAACAAACTTAAGACATTTGCTACATCCGAAGTGAATAAGTCAATTAGAAGTTCGAGTAACAAACTGGCAAAAGTTAAAGCTGAACGCAACATATTGGCACAATTGATCCTTCTTACAATTCAGAATGAAATTGATCTTGAACGGACACTTTCTTATCCACTATATCCAGAAACTTTGTCTTTGGAAACAGCTGATGGAATGCCAGTGAAAATGGATAAAGCAAAGCTTTTACATTGTATGGAGACAAATAATTGAACCGACACCAAATAATGCTGTTCCTGGTATCATTGATGTCAACGCAGTACTACACAGCCTGGTGTCAGTGTCTGATACCTTTGAAGAAGTAGCCAAGATGGTTTTTGGTCACCTTCCAAAGTGTGGTCGTGATTTTGTCACAGTTACCTATCATGAAACTGCAGTCGAATTATCACCATCATTTAAATTGTCAGGGGCAAAAAACAAAACGCCCAGTGAGTGGAAAAGTTTTATTTTACACGATTTTAACAAAACACAGCTTCTAAAATTACTATTGGAACAATGGAGCACTGACACATATGCAGAACTACTTTAGGATCGCCAACAGTATTATGTTCTTGGTGAACGATACTGTTTGCTTACAAGATATGACGGACTGATAACTGAGGTACTTCCAGACGAATCTCTGTTTTCGTCTCAAGAAGAAGCAGATACAATAATTATTTTGCACTCCATGCACATAAAAGAATTTAAACCTGACACCAAAACCATAATTGTGAGATGACCCGATACAGATGTATTAGTGCTTTTTATTTGGTATTGGAGACATATTGGGTGTTCAATCCTTTTTTTTACATAGGAAATGGAAACAAATGAAGACTGATCGACATAGAAAAGATTGTAAAAGCAAAGGGAAATGTTTTTTATTCAGTGTTACACGCAATTCACAGCTTTACTGGTTGTGATACTGTGAGCGCATTTGTGAGAAGGGGGAAAGTAGGTCCAGTAAAGCTTCTCGAGAAAAATACAGACTTAATGCGTACCTTTGCCAAGTTTGGTGAAAGACAGGAGTGTAGTGATGACTTGTTAGTAGAAATAAAGTATTATGTATGTTATATGTATGGAAAGCAAAATTACTCAGAAGAAAATAAGCTCCGGTCTGAAACATTCTGTAAAAGGAGTGAGATCCAAGGTAATACTCTAAACTCATGCGACACTATTGACTTAAGTTTGCAACCTCAACTTAAAGCAACACTTAACATGCACACCAGACTTGCTAATTACCAAACATATATTTGGTTATATGCCCACGAAAGATATCCCTGCATGCCTGATGTTCAAAATTGTGGCTGGAAACTTGGTGAAAACGGAATCAAATATGTGTGGACTGATAGTGACATTTTTTCCCAGTGAGCTTGTGGACACACTCTGTACAAAGTTGCAAAAGGATAAAACCAATCAGGATGAGGATGAAAATGATGATAGTATTGAAATTGACAATTTGCTTGATGAAGTGTTTGCTGATCAGTGATATACTAGTAACTCCTGTGCCCTAACTATGAAAATGAAAAAAAGGCAAATCGTTAGTTACAATTTGATTTAAAAGTATAAATTAATAATTATAATTATTATTAGTACGATTATTGTTTTTATAACCTGTCAGTGCATTCAGTGACAAGAAACATGCATCGTGCTCATCGTCCACTGTGCAAAGCCGAAATAAATTTATTAAGTTTATTGGTTTAAATCACATAATGCAAAGAAATTGAATTATACATGTCTAATTTTACAACGCTATTTAAATTATGGTGTATCGCTGGCTGATATTGTAACGCACAACGGCTCAACGCAACTCATTAAGTAGTTTAAGAACTTTTTTTCGCAGAATATATTCGTTAGTGTGTCAAAAGTAGCTAATCTAGTCACTCGCAACTTGTTGACTTAATTAAATATCTTATTT
This sequence comes from Dreissena polymorpha, assembly GCF_020536995.1. Lineage (NCBI taxonomy): Eukaryota > Metazoa > Mollusca > Bivalvia > Myida > Dreissenidae > Dreissena > Dreissena polymorpha. The sequence continues at coordinate 72,466,983 of NC_068362.1, read as the reverse complement.
CGCGTAGCCTGTGATGTATGTTTTTAAAATGTTCATCCGTAACATGAATTGTGATTATCTGATCACGTTATTTAAACTAAACATTGATTGTGTTTTGGAACACACTGTTGACTAGGAATTGAATCATGAGGCATTCACGTGAAAGTGTTTTATCAACGTAAGCGAACAAACACTCGTTGAAGAATTAAATGCATGTATATTAATGGCGATCATCTCGCAGAAATAATGTCATCAACGGACCTTATTGAAAATACTCTAGATATCTACGCTGATGTCGTACGATTTAAATCAAAATTAAACCAGACTACACACAAAACAATAAACATATTGGAAACAGCTTTATGTTAACATTCACAATGACTGTGGTGTTTCTTTTTTCAGTATTGGCTTTGATCGGAGATATAAATAATATAGAGTAACAGCTAAACAAGCACTGTTTTTTAAGCTCGTTTGATACTCGCCCATTTTGACGTAGGTAATTCAGCATTACGCCCTACATAATAAACGTTGAGTTAGTTTTAGTTACGGAGAACAAATACTTTTCCAAACATGACAAATGACTTTGCATTATCTGTCTCGTTAAGAACAGACTGTTAACTTTATGTAAACATGACTTATTATCTCAAAACGATGACGATATTATGGGAAATTAGGTTTCGGAACGACATGATTTGCGTTTGAAATGCTCTTAAAATAAAAAGGTCACACACACACATGTTGCTATATAATGACTGTTGGTCAGCAGTTAGTTTTCAATTATGTTGTCAAGCTTATTAATATTGCGAACATTATTAAATACGTTGGTTTATGAACATGAAATCTTATTTTCCACGACATATTGTCATAAAATCTAACTAAGTTTAGTGGTGTGATAACAGTATATATCCTGTCTAGAAAATATTTAGTATAGTGATATTTGTCACGAGATGAATCATTCCCTGAGATATCGGCGCATAGTTTCCCTGATATTTGTGTGTTAAGAGATCGTATGTGATGGCTTATAATAATCTTTTGGCATCAATATATTAATTGTTGTTATGCTAAAAAGCATTTAAAAGCATGATGTCCCAGGCTATTTACTCGTAAAACATGAATTATAATTATAACATCAGTACACATTTAACAATGAAAACAAATCACCTTGCGTGACGTTATAGCAGACAGAGTAACTCCTGACTAGACTGCGTGAATGCGTAATACAGTTTTGAGCTAATCCGGCCCCATTTTACACATGTTCGATTAAAAGGACGTTTAGGTAAAATAACACAATTTAAACAAATTTGTTTCAAATTCGTTGTAGTTATGATTTTTGTGAGTAAACAGTAATACGGAACATCTACCATGCTCTTAAAATATCCAGTATATGCATTTTTGACGACTTAAAAACATGAAAATTATTGAGTGTTGCAACGCAAAACGATTGAATAGTTTGGAAAGTTTTGTTGTTTTCGTTATATTTTGTGATCCTACGAGGATTGCTTATATCAAGTATAAAATACACCACATATTCTATGAGCACGGATGGCCGAGTGGTCTAAAGCGATAGATTTTTACTCCTGAGGGCAGTGGTTTGAGCCCAGTTGAGGGTTACTTTTTTCCTTTTTTTTTCTGTTTTTTTTACTTTAGATTTTTAATCTGTGAAAAGGCCCCTTTAAGCCGGCTCATTTGCAGTTGTAACTTACTCTGCAAAGGGTGTGATACTCAAATTCACATTATATCGATAGTTTTGTTTCAATTTATAAGTGATATAGATAACTTCAGTAGCTTCTCATAGGTGGTTTTGGATTCGCTTTTTCTTTATGGCAGTTTTCATGTTTATAAACGAAAACGATTTATTCTATCGCAAATCAATATGATGCGTTGTTGTAGTAAAAAACAGCTGTAGTGTGTGTATACAATTGTGAATTTATCAAGAACATAATATTGAATGATTATGTCGTAAAAAATGTGATTCAATTTTCAGAACCCTTAGTATTTAATAATGTTCGCAGTATTAACTAACTAACTATCTAAAAAGCTAACTGCTGACCAACAGCAAATATAGCGCACGAAATGAAGTATTAATATATTTATATATGGCCTTATTTTTATTTTAAAAGCAGCATTAAACGCACATACTGTCGACTTTTTATAAAAATAATTCATGTTTACATAAAGTCTGTCCTTAACGAGACAGACAATGCGAAGCCGTTTGTCAGGGTTGGAAAACAATGCAACAATGCTTGTTTAACTGTTACTCTATGTTGTTCACATCTTTGATCAGAGCCAATAATGAAGATAGAAACACCTCGATATCAGTCATGGTGAATTTTAACATGACGCTTTTCCTCAATTTGTTTATTGTGGTATGCGTATACTAAATTAATTTTCATTGAAATCGTATGACAACAGCAAACATATATAATGATTATTCGCTAAAGAATTAACTGTCTTATTCAACGCAAAGGCTATTTTCCACGTAGAAACTCACAAACCCAATTGTTAATGCAATACTATGGTATAACCCAGTATATTGCATCACTTGGACTCGTCCACTATTTTAAAGCGCATGTTTTACCTAGATCGGTCTTTCTCTTGCTGGTCGATCATCCGAGTAAGTCACTGATTTATGATTTTTTAAATTTTTCCACGTGGTTGTGAAATTTATATTTAGCTCTTTTCAAATGAGCAACGCTATAATTGTTTTGTCGCATGTATATTTTAGTTTATAAAAATAAGTAAACATCTTAGATATTTTGAGTTTTGGGATTCAAGATATGCCGACCACGCGTTTGGTCTTCAACAATTTGTCTGAAGCTCTATTTTAAAAGTGCATTTCAATGTTAATGTACAATTTTTTTTTCGTATTCATATGTATTATATAAACATTTAGTAATGATTATTTCGGGAAAATATAATTACAATTTGGATTTTTAGATTTAAGATAGAGCGACCACGTGTCTGTATGATATTCAAAATTTGAATCTATGAATACACAGCTAAAGTCTACTTCAACTATATGTGATGTGGTGTAGTTTTGTGACATTTTCAAAGCGGTTGACATTTTGAAAGCGGTTCGTGTGGTTTGAAATTAAATTGTCAAGGCTGGGACACAGATTCCCCCCGAGAACGGCGGAAAATAAAAGTACAAAATGTCAATCCCTGTACCAAGCGGGGAGTGTGTTCACAAAAACAGTGCAAAATAGTCAATTGAAGGCATTAGTATTTCGAGGAGAGCGTCATTAATGTTCTTGCATTTAATGATTCAACGAGTGTTTATTTGCTGATAACACACTTTAACGTGAATCACTGAATGCCTCATGGTTCATTTCCTAGTCAAACTTGTGTTGCAAACAACATTTTGTTTTTGTTTTTACACCGTGATTAGATCAATACAATTCATGTCACGGATGAACATTTGAACAAAATTTATACAAGCTATACAACATAAGATTATTTGAATAAGTCAACAAGTTGCGAATGACTAGTTTAGCTAATAGCCCAGTCACACCTGACTTGCGTCCTTACGGCGACCTAAGACTGTGTTTCTGGAAATTTCTGATTGTCGTTGTAAGGACGTCAATGCCTTTTTCGGTAAAAATGCTGTTTTTCGCCTTCCTGTCACACCAGCGTCCTGGTTTATGGCGTTCTGCGCGTCCTCACGGCGACTTTACCGCGTTCGTACTGCGTCCTTACGGCGACCAAAGCCGACCATACGGTGTGTGAGTGGCGTCCTTGGCGTTCCTACTGCGTTCTTATTGCGACCATAGTCTCTCTGGGGACGCAATAGACGTACAAAGGACGTACTCGTTTCGCAATAAGGTCGTCATACGGTCGCCTTGCAGTCAATGATCATTTTTTGTGGGTTTTAGCGGCGACCACACGAAGTCCATGGCGACCTTACAGCGACCCTTCCACGTCCCTACTACGACAACTGCGTTTCTACGGCGTCCCTACGACGTCCTTAACAGAACGCCGTAGAACGCCGGACGTCGGCGACTACTTCGAACATGTTCAAAGTGGTCGCCGTGGGCTCGCGTCCTGAGCAATTTTCGGCGTCCTCACTGCGATCTATTGCGTCCTTACTGCGTCCCTCCGGTGTCTATGGCGTCCTCACTGCGACCTGGGTCGCCGTAAGGACGCAGTAAGGACGCCAGTCCGGTGTGACGGGGGTAAAATCAAGACATTCTAACGAATATATTTAACAAACAATATTTTTCTTTAACTCTTCAGGAAGTTGCATTGAACCGTTGTGCGTTACAATATCAGCCAGCTATACGCCATAATTTTAAATAGCGTTGTAGAATTAGAAAGGTGTCTAAGTATATTTAATTAGCATAATTAAATTTCTTTGCATTATGTGATTTAAAACCACTGGACTTGTTAGCGAAATATAACTCGGACTTGCACAGTGGACGGTTAGCACTATACATGTTAATTTTCAATGAGTGCACTGACAGATTTACAGTACAAATGTAAATATTATACTCGTTTAGTACGATGTATGACGTTAGGCCTACGACAAACAAATGGCTACATTACACAATGATAATTAACGTGAATGTACATCAATATGACTGTGTGTATATATAGATAAGCTATATCACCACATCACTTTACACAGATGCTAACAAAAAGGGGCTTGGTGAAAATAAAAGATTGTCTGTTGACATTGTAAGAGGTCTATTATTTATGTATTTCGCCAACACAAATCACTATTCCCACTTGAATAGTTGCAAACCAGATTAAAATGTCCAATTATTTCACAATATCGATGTTGAGCAATCCCTGACTGGCAGCAGTGGGATGGGAAAAATAACTTGAAAGCACCATTTTGCTGTAGATCATACCAATCGTACATTGTTTGAAGAACCGTGGTAACACTTGGTAACATTACATGATATATCTATGAATATTTAAACTTTAATCGGAACAATACTATTGTCTTGTATTAATTTCTGAATACAACCGTTTTACGAATTTAAAGGTAATGGCTAAAACGTACGTAAAATGGGTTGATACGGGTGTTTATTATGTTCGATCATATTTCCCACAAAACCCGATAATGTTGGTTTATATACAGAAAAAAATGTTTCGAACACATGTGATACGAAACTCTAAATTGCAAGAAGAGTTGCATGTTGGTATACTATCTGTGAAATTTATCAACATACGAGTACGGGTTATTGCGCACCAATGATTGTCAAATAAATTTAGGAGACTTCTAACAGAGGTACTGTGCCATCCAAGCTTAAGAAAGTATAGTCCGTCATTGAACAAAATATATCATGCTTTTACATGTTAAAACCTGCCAAATCATTGTGTATGACAGCTGATGTGCAATTTGTGTTGAATCTGCGACAAAACGTGGACAAAAGTAGACAATACGTTAGAGATTATATGCAAAAAATAATGAAGGATCAGAATTCGCGTAGCTTTAAAAAAAATGTTCATTAGCATGTATGCAATATGCATATATCCCTTTTTCATTAGCAAACATACTTGTTATGTACTCTTAAACGACATCAACATTTGTCAATATTATTTGCATAAGATAATTAATCAAATTATAACTTTTTCGTCGACTGACGGTACATTGTTTTTTATTCTTTACATGAATGATTCTATTTTACTCTTAAAATTAATTATAAATATATTTCATTCTTAACACGATTCAAATGAAATAACACTCAAATACATTTTGACAACTTGAGAAAAATGTGGCAACGGTAAATACCGGTATACACCCATTTCAAACGCGTTTCGATCCGTGCAATTGCATCGGTGTGTGCAATTGTGGCATTTACTTGATCTTTTGATTTAGGTAATGACTAAATTCCAGCAAACGGTTTCAACAGCGAACAAAGCTATACACCGATGGAAGCTTGGATTATGAACAAAACATAACTGTAAGCATTTGTTGTAAATGAGGAAATCTCTTGTAGAAAAATAACCGCCTCGAGTATTTCTTGGCAGAACAATATACGCTGCAATGTTCCGTATCGGAGACTGTTGTTACCCCAGTGCACGTTTATATAGCATTAGACAGAGCGGATAGCACCATCGTCGTATGTTCATCTATCGGCATTGTGCATTATGAGATCGTGGTTTACATTGAAACACTCAATGCACAGAATGTCACTGTGCAAAATTGATTTAAATAGCGCTCGGTGCTTAATACAGGATTGTCGCTTTCTCTGCGATAGGAATAAAGGACACGATCACTTTGTCACGGTAAGTCAATGTATAATCATCAATTTCATGAAAACGAAAAAGTTGATTAATTTATAACAGTAATACTTACAAATGTTCTGCAGTATGTGTGTTAATGTATTATTTTTTCCCTATATGTCTGCCAATATCTCGCCTCCGTGGTGCAAACAGGTACCATGTGCCTTCTTATTTTTATGTCACATAGTACCTTTTTGCACCAAGGGGGCGATCTGTTCATTTATACAATTGTATATGTCCGTACTTACATGTTTTTTCTGTCTATCAGGCTGTGTTTCTCTGAGTCTTAATAAACATGCTTATGTATTTATCCAATAGTTATTTTAATGATGTCATACCATTCTTATAGATTTAAATTCTTCATTTGTCATTTTAATGAAAATGATGTTTCTGCTTTTTCAGATGAAAATAGCGTCAGTACTTACATAAATATTGGTACGAAATGAAAAAGAAAAAGCAAACGTCGGGGTGGTGACCCGTCGTTGTAATAGAAAAACTTTCTTGCATCTCGCTTTGTGAAGTAAAATAATAACATGGAAACAAACAATTTCAATTATATAAAATGTCAGTGTGCGACGAATCCTAACTTGATGGGTAAATTCAAAAGAGATTGTACGAAAGATTGAGTAATACAATTATTTATTCAAAGTGCAGCATCGATCAAAATTAATTGGATCCTGCATAAAAGACCGTGATTTTTTTTCAAGCGAGTCAGATAAGGTCCACATTTGCTGGTAAAGCAAAGAAAAAAATCATCACTTATCAGTCAATTCCGCAGGATAAAAATGACTCATAATGAGAGTCGTGCCAATGAAAGCATATTCTCGTCTTCTAATAATTCCGACAGGCTAGACCTATTGAATGCACGGTATGCGACATTACTGCCGTTAACGATAGTGCTAGGATTATTCGGGATTGTAGGAATCGTGGGGAACGTGTTGGTGTTCGTAGTGTACGGATGCGGGAAACAATTCAAGGATAAGAAATTCAGATACTATGTGCTGTCTCTCGCCTTGATCGACCTCGTCACGTGTATGACCTTAATTCCGGCGGAAATGCTTAAACACCAACAGTACTTCAACTTTACTGGGAGCGTTTGGTGCAAGATAAAATGCTTCTTTAACGTGTTTGCAGCTGCTGCTTCATCCTACTGCCTCGTTCTGGTCGCAATAGACCGGTACATGCTCACGTGTCGCCCAGTGGTGTTCTGCAAGGTACGGAGCATTTCACATGGTCTTGCCTGGCGTCTATGTCTCAGTATGCTGGTGCTAGCCGTCCTGACGTCACTTCCGTCCTCAATTCTCTGCGGAATAACGTCGGATGTATTGAGGCTTAGCGACGACCAAACGATTTTCGTCAATCTATGTGAGATTGAGCCGTATTGCGAATATGGAATATCGAGATACGTTTATCGAATATCACTGGGCATTGTGCAAGTTACAATATCCGCGGTCATGATCGTCCTCTACGCGCGTATCGGCTTAGAAGTGTGGAAAGCTGTGCGGATCCGAGCTGCGCATGACGTGGATTTGACCGCGCTGAACCACCACCACCACAACCACGCACAACAGCCTTACCATAGGGCCGTTGTCCCAGCCGCCGACATCCACCACCACCAGCCTCCTCATCAGAACATTCCTAGTAACGTGAAGCTCCTGTTCGTAGTGACGGTGATCTACATCGTAACGTACATGTTCTATTTGGCGCTCTCTTGGGTGGACCAGACGCGCCTATCCCAGGCTCAGTTCTTCGCGTTCTCAGTTTTCTACAGGGCTTATTTTATTCACAGCATTATCAATCCGCTACTCTATCTGAAAATGGACACACTCTTCCGCCGGCGGTGCAAGAAGATTTTTTCAACGGCGTTTCCATGTACACGATAATATTTGTTGCTGAAGAGCACACAGATATACTTGCTAATACTACTTGTTCTGGTTGTATACAAACCATGTGTATTCCTCTTTGGTTCTTGGATCGCAATATAAATATGGCCTTTTTGTTTAATACTACTGGTCCCTGGTAATAGATTAACCATGTTTATTCCGTAGGCGGTGCTTGGAGATATTTTCAAAGGCTTTCCGAATAAAAAAATGAGACACTTGTAACACATCGAATATTTACTATACGAAGAAAGCGTATTGATCATCTTGATTCTTAATATATTGAGGCTATCTTTTTATGCAATAACCATGATTCGTATAATTTATCAAAACCTATACTGTCTGTGTTCTGAACACATAGTAAAAGGCATGGGTGTATATTAAAAGTGGTAAAATGATATATTTTGGATAATAATACTGAATACTTCAACACATCTTTCATCATAATTGATTGATTTATCAGTCGCATCTGTCTCTGATTTATAAACGAATAGTTTGCTTCCGGTTAGAGCTAATTCCCTATAGTCGTTTTAAAAGCTCATATACATCAATTTGTTCTAACACGATAAGAGCCGGTCACAGAATGTAGATGATCATGCCATAGATTTGTAAATAAAATACCTTCAGGGAAGGAAATGTCAACAGTTAGACGTAGTAAAGAAACATTAACATGTCTGAAAATCGTCGTCAAGTCCTTCCTAAGGGAACTCTCCTCCTACCTAAGTAAGGCAAAGTACCGTTACAGGCATAAGCACATGTACGTGCTCTTTACATAAACCGCCGTTACATGACTGAAATATTGTTGAAAACGGTAAAAAACAAACATAAACACGAACAAGCACTGTCTTAATTAAGTCCGTGGGGATATAGACTCTTTGATAAACGTTTAGGACCCGAATGCTGGAATTAAATGTTGACAAAAATCAAGTGATCAACTAAATGCCACAAATTAACAAACCGATGCATTTGTACATATTATAACGCGTTTACAATCTAAGTACTGATAACGAGGTATAGCTTAACTTTGAAAATAATCGTTACGTTTTACATGGACTATTGCAAGGAATGAATAAACACGTTTTTCAATAGTTGTCAAAATGTATTTGAGTGTTAAAACATGTTTTGTGTGTTAACAATCCAATTTATTATCCATTAATGTTGAGTGTGAAATAACGTAGTTATTGTCAAGAGTGAAAGTATAAATTAATAGTTATAATTATTATTAGTATGGTTATTGTTTTTATAACCTGACAGTGCATTCAGTGACAAGAAACATGCATCGTGCTCACCGTCCACTGTGCAATTTCGAAATAAATTTCGCGAACAAGTTTATTGGTTTAAATCACATAATACAAAGAAATTGAATTATACATGTCTAATTTTACAACGCTATTTAAACTATGGTGTATCGCTGGCTGATATTGTAACGCACAACGGCTCAACGCAACTCATTAAATAGCTTAAGAACTTTTTCTCGCAGATTATATTCGTTAGTGTTTGTTAAGTAGCTAATCTAGTCAATCGCAACTTGTTGACTTAATTAAATATCTTATTTCGCGTAGCCTGTGATGTATTTTTTAAAATGTTCATCAGTAACATGAATTGTGATTATCTGATCACGTTGTTTCAACTAAACATTGATTGTGGTGTGGAACACACTGTTGACTAGGAATTGAATCATGAGGCATTCACGTGAAAGTGTTTTATCAACGTAAGCGAACAAACACTCGTTGAAGAATTAAATGCATGGATATTAATGGCGATCATCTGGCAGAAATAATTTCATCAACGGACTTTTTTTGGCGTAGGTAATTCAGCATTACGCCCTACATAATAAACGTTGAGTTGGTTTGAGTTACGGAGAACAAATACTTTTCCAACCATGACAAATGACTTCGCATTATCTGTCTCGTTAAGTTCATACTGTTAACTGTATGTAAACATGATTAATTGTCTCAAAACGATAACGATATTATGGGAAATTAGGTTTCGGAACGACATGATTTGCGTTTGAACTGCTTTTAAAATAAAAAGAAGGTCACACACATATGGAAACGTATATGGTACACCCTGATACTGTGATGATGTCAACATTCTATGACGGCATGATATGAAAAAGGTGTCATGTCGCCAAAAATAACCCATCGTGTCGACCATAACTACAATGGCAAGTCATTTTCAAAAGAGCATGACGCCTAAAATTATAATGATTTTTCGACATAAGATAAGTTGTCAAGACTTAAACAACTCGCATGTTGACATAAGAGCCTAAATCTCTGCCGATATTTTAACCTTTAGCCGTATTGTAAATTTATCTATTTCTGTGTTGTTTACTGTATGACGGCATATATCTTGATGACTTGCAAGTAACATAATGTTGACATGGCGATATAACTGAAGAAGTCGATATAATTTATGTGGACAAAGGTCATTGTTTAAAAATTATGGAAGCGTATATGGTCGTGCCGGATTAGTTTATATCAGCTTACTGTGAAATAACATTTTTAGTTCAGTTTTTATTGTGCTATATTGTTATGTTTATTTTTGCTCAATTTTAGTTTAGTTTTAATCGCAAATTTTCTATTTAGCGTACTAAAGTACTTTCAGTACGATTCATCCATACACTAGTGCTGTATGGCTTTTACATAGATAGTGACACTTTTGTTCAGTTCTTTCAGATAAACCAAATTGAGGGACAATTTTTAAAGTTAAAACATGATAGGTCTGTTGTTAATCTTGATTTTGTTATCCCCCGCCATAGGCGGAGGGATATTGTTTTGGCGTTGTCCATCCGTCCGTCTTTCCGGCACTTTTGTGTCCGGAGCCATACCTTTGAAGTGCTGTGGCGGATTTTATTGAAACGTGGTATGAATATATGTATGGATAAGAGGATGATGCACGCCAAACGGCATTGTACACCATCTGATAATAATGGAGATATGGCCCTTTATATCTTGAAAATGCTTTTTAATATAAGCTTAGAGCTTTATCTCCATTAACACATGAATCAGAGGCATGAAACTTGCCATAGTTAATCTCAATCATCTGGGGGTGTTCACATTCAACACCCATAATCCTAGGGTCAAAGGTCAAGGTGACACACTGAGGTCAAAGGTCACAAATTTGATTCATTATTAGGTCATTCATTTACTATGCATCAAAGGATTTTGTAATAACTGCATTTTATTGTCTGCAAACCCATCAAATAAGTTATAAAAATAATTGAGAAAAGGCACAACCCTTCACTTATTGAAGTCAGCATTTGTCATATAAATGTTCTGAATTATTTGCACACGAGTTTAACTCGTCTTTCTTTTCATATCATTCTCTCAGGTGAGCGACCTAGGGCCTCTTTGCCCTCTTGTTTGTGTTACTTGTTTTTTTGTTTAAGGAGATATCACTTTCTGAAATGGTCAGAAGTGGTTGAAGCAATGTCAAATAATAATTTCTCATATTAGCATTCTATATTAAATTTGGAACAATATGCAGACCTAAAATAACATATACTTGAATGATACATGAACCAGTTGTAATGAAATCTTTCAAAAAGAGTAAAAAAGCACATGTTTTCACCTTATAAACCACTTCCTTCTTGGGCGTTGTAAGTCCTAATTTTCTTTTTTTTGTTCATAAATCCATTGAGATCGGCTGGAACCTACACTACTGTAGAAGATAATGTTAGAGTATTATTAAATATAACACACTAGAAACACTGAAAAAATGTATTTTTTTTGTAAGAAAAATGTAAACAAATTGAGTCTTAAAATAGTTGGAAAAAGTATGGTTGACCAGGATGACAAATATAAATTTGATTGAAACTTTTGGAAACAGCGTAAAATATCACTTTAACAAACACATTGATATATCATTATCTTTATAGTACTAACAAACGCTATAAAATTAAAGGGATTTAATTAACATGTTTTCAATATGCATGTATCTTTCATATGATGTTTTTAAAATGATCATTTCTGGCCCACCATACTTTTTAAAGTGTACTATTTTTTTTACTCTAGTTGTTTACATTTGTTTCGTGCACAAAAGTATGCTTTCTCTAACATTATCTACTACAGTAGTGTAGGTTCCAGCTTGTGTCTACGGATTAATGAACACAACAAGAAAAAAAAAGGATTTCCAAAGCCCAAGAAGAAAGTGGTTTATAAGGTGAAAACGTTTTATTATTGACTCTTTTTGAAAGATTTCATTAGAACTGGTTCATGTATCACGGAAGTATATGTTATTTTAATTGTGCTAATTGTTCCAAACTTCATAATAGAATGTTAATATAAGCAATAACATTATCCCACCCACTTCTGACCATTTCAGAAAGTGATATGTCCTTAACTTTGTTTTCATTTGTCTTTCTTTTTCTGAATAAATACTGAAGAACAGTTTGAAACTCATTAGCTGTTATGTTGTTTTATAAATCATCTTTTTAAATTTGATATTTAGAATTATAGATTTATTATTTAAATTATCAGCTTCTATGCGAAGATTTGAAGCTCAACTTGTGTTAAATCTGAATAAAGTTTTTTTATTGAATCGGATTGTAATGCTCACCATTATAGTATCTGATTGATACTTCACTGCAGCTATTTAAGTGTTATCTTGAACGCGCTTTTCGGTCTTTTAAATGTAAGATGTTTAGTTGTCTCCAGTTGAAAATGTATATGTTTTTTGGTGAGGAACTAATTTGCATAAAGCCGAATTAAATACCAAAACTAACCTACTTACATCGATGAAGCGAAAAAAAGAGCGTTTCAATTCTTATACATGTAATAACAATATCAGTCTGCATGTGCATATGTTTTCAATGGTTTGGCTAAAAGACAATATAATTTGGGATTTATTCGTGCATAAATTTAGTAAGCGCCTCCTTTTCCAATACGCAGTTTCGACTGTGTACATGTCGCACATGGCATAATTAATCCAAGTAGTCCCACGCTTGATTTCCTCGTGCGCTTCGTAGAGGCAGCTCGCTTCATTGAATATTAAAGCCCAGTCAAATGATATACTATAGCCAATCAAAATAATGTACACTAGTGAAACATAGGGCAATTGTAATTATGTAATCAACTGCAAGAAAAAAAATGCCATTAAAGCGGGTATATACGGTTATGTCAAATATTTATAAATTTATATAAAATGTGTAAAAAACGTATTATATATATATTTCAATATAAATTAAAATAAAAGTTAAGAAGAACATGTGTCGAAAAATGCGAAATAAGCCAGATATTTAATTCTGAAATTGAAAACGGCTGTACAGCCAAATTCGCCAGCATGTATATAATACATGTACGATGTGAATCTAAATTTATTTTAACGGTTTATTTGAATTCCTGCAACGGTATCTATTCATACGACACACGAACACTAACTCCAATCCTAATACAAAGACGAATGCTTCGGTTATTGTAGGAAAATATGAACGTCACAATCGGCTCGGGCCGCTAATTTGTCTGTGCTGCATTTTATGAAATTCGGCTTTAATGTATAATTTTTCTTGCCTATTTTGTGTAATTGTAACATATTATATCAATATATTACAATTAAACACATATAAGTAATCGTATATACCCGCTTTAAAGTCAAGCGTTACTTTTATATTCGCCGTTCATTTTTGTCGTTTTACAATGATGACTGCACGTATAATTGGCGATTAAATGCATAATTCGCTTTCAATAACACATTAATAATCCGGTTGAGTATATATATACATGCAGTGGTTCAGTGTACAAAAAATTATCAAATTTGCATTTTACCCGCTAAACTTCCAGATAAATATTTTGGTAGCCCAACATTTTCAAGGACCTTTAAAAACGTACCTTCTTATTTTAAAGAAAAATACTTCTACGAAATATTGTATTCAAATAACCTTATTATATAGGGTCATATAATTAGTATTGTAATAAGAAGCAGAAATTCAAATCAAGGGACGTAATTCAAAAATATTATATAATGTAAGTACGCAGTTATCTCTCTTGCCTTATCGTTTAACAGGGTGATATCCAGCGTGTATCTGTTTTTTATGAGCACAAAGATTGATGTCAATAACAAGGTATTAATTCTCATTGTAAATACATCCATGCCTCTGTCGTCTTAGACTTTAAAAAAAAGCATGTACGATAAACAAATACAAGTCTTATTACAGACAAAAATTATCTCAATCAAAATATGGTTTGTGTTTGGTCCCTTGTTCAATAAAAATCATGCATAATGTGTGTAGTAGTATTAGCAGCAGTAATAATTGCAATATATTATGCATAAGAAAATCAAGTACACAAAGTAGAAGCGATAACAGTCAAAATCAAGTTATTTAAATTGTACTGAAATCAGAAGTAGTTATAACATTATTAAATGCCGAGCATTAAAAGCAAGCAGTAGGAGATCTATGGTATGATTCGAGTGAAGAATCTTTGCTGAGAAGCGGCGCATTTAATGACCAGGTTCTTAAGCATGTAACGAAATTACACATTGTTCGTGGAAAACATACAGTAACAAACAAAGTTCATTTCTCTTTTCATCGTCATCTATTTCTGTTGAATATTGTCTAAAACAACGCTGGCTAATGTACTTGTAATTCAATTTTACAGCACGGCGAACAATATGGCCGCCACGACAAGAAAACATGACTGCTCTACTTAATTGTCATTTTAGAACCATGAAAGATCAAACTGACCAAACAGGCTGTATACATTTTTGATTTACCATTATAAATATGTCGGTTGACCGACTCTCTTATGTTCCGATTTAATGAGCGGTCGGCAGGTGCTTTACAGAAATTATCTTATATGAACATGTCAACGAATATTTTTGATGGCTTTTCAAGATAAGTATATTCGGACTGTGTTTCATTACTAATCTTGTTTGATATCTTAAAGTATATACCTATAGGCAGTCACGTTTTAATTTGCATTATGTTCCGATTTAATGAAGCGGTCGGCAGGTGTTTGACAGAAATTATCTTATATGAACATGTCAACGAATATTTTTGATGGCTTTTCAAGATAAGTATATTCGGACTGTGTTTCATAACTAATCTTGTTTGATATCTTAAAGTATATACGTATAGGCAATCACGTTTTAATTTGCACCGTGATAACCGTGGCTCGTTTTAATGTAAACTTAATTACTTTCTCTTATCATTTGGTAAATATTTAAATTAAGATTCTATAATGTTATTTAAACCATTATTTTCTCTATAATTAAACATGTATTACATTATATTCTTTATAATTAAACATCTATAAATAATCTCCACAATTCCAGAATCCTATTTATGAAGTTATGGTTGTTGTGATAAAAGGTTTATTAAAATATTTCTACGGTTATTAATTTATAAATACCAAGTATGTTACAAGCATGAAGACACTAAGATCAGTTCCAATGTATCATTCCCTTACTAAGGACAGTCACAAGAGTTACAGAATGTGTATAAACTTAGATGAGCTATGGCAGATTTCCACGACGAGAGTCAGCTTCTAAAGTAAGAATATTTGAGCCTTGTTTTGAGAAAATTTGGCAAAATGCATGTGCGACGACACTTTCTGCTTTTATGGTATTTTTAGTTTCAATAAAGTCCCCCCTTACCGAAAATCAAGTTTAGGCGGAAAGTGTTGTCACTGATTAGCCTGTGCGGACTGCACAGGCTTATCTGTGATGAAACTTTACGCAAATGCATTAAGCCCAGTTTCCAGAACAAGGCTTATATTAAGATGAGAATTTGTACAATCCCCTAAAAGAGCCAGGTTCTTAAGCGTTAATATAAACTCTGCGGTTTTATTGATTTGTAAAGTTAATTTAAAGTGTGTTTCTAATAATTACATATTTCTGTTTCACGTACATTGCTCTTTTTCGTTGAGTGTTTTAATCGTTAAACATGCGATAATACTATTCTGCAGAAGTCTGCAATAAACAAAGGCATTTGTTCTTTTGATTGTTTTTGTTTTTCATTTGTAAGATTTTTTACCGTTTTCAACAGTATTTCATTCCTATTTAGGATAACATTTACACAACTGACACGTGTCCTGGTCCAACATGTTCACCTGTAATGTGTGCACATACTTTTTTCAGTGGCTATCCTAATTGTATCAGATTAACCCATTTATGCCTAGTGGACTCTCCCATCCTACTAAATTGGATCGATTTATTCCCAAAATTAGGGATGGCTGGTATATTTATTTCTATATTTAGAATATTTCTTACAGAAATTCCTTTTTAGCAAACAGCGCAGACCCTGATGAGACGCCGAGTCATGCGACGTCTCATCTTGGTCTACGCTGTTTGCAAAGGCCTTTTTTCTAGACGCTAGGCATAAATGGGTTAAGGTAAGATTAAATTTAAAATTGGCCGTCTAAGAGATTGCCTGATAAATGATGACATATTTTATAATGTCGGGCAGAGAGCGAACCCGAACCTGCTTAGAACTGCACGAAAGTAAAGACCTTTTTGCCACAGACTTTCACAGTATCTCGGCCGTGTTTAAATTTGTATCCCTGACAATAACAGGTTACTATATTATATAGTGACCAGTTTGAAGGGGTTGTTATCGGTTTGCAAAGGTGGATAATTTACGCGTATCCAATAATCTTTTATTCGCGCCTGATTTTTGTTATGTATCACTTCTGGTTAATCTAGTAACAACTTTATTTTTCAGAACATGTTTCTTGTTTATTATTGAACATAACTTTTTTGAATGACAAGAATTTAAACATTTTTAAGACTGAAACGGTGTGCTTCCTATAGTCATATAGATAATATATAACTTGCGATTCTCTCACGTCAATTGCATATTCGAATAGGATGCTTGGGGTTTGTGAAAACCTTTTTTAAAATACGGTACACGTGGTTTACTCGACCATATGCTTAGTTAAGGGCTCTTTTCTTTCAGTAAGCTATTTTGTTTACGACATGGAATATTTATAAGATTCATGAAAGACAGTTTCAAATGACCTACAAAGATTAAACTAATTACCGGCTAAGTATATTAACAGTTTCTTATTTTACAAAACATTTTCCCCTAAGCCAATGTCAAATTTACTCGCCACGGTTGAACTGGATGGTGTTTCCTTTATCATAAATCACGTTCTATCATTAAAGATTACTTTGATTTTGTACGACCATGAATACAATTGCTATCTCAATCTTACATTAATTGTTCAGGTTCAATCGGAAATCTGGTTCATTTCGGTAAAAGATGCTACTGCGATACAAAATCGGCCATCGGTCACCCACAAAAGCAGCTTATCAAGAAATACCATCGCATTGGTTGATCTTAATGGTCACGTAAATGGTCATTTAAATACACTTATTGCATCTGGTTCATTTCGGATAAAGATGCTACTGCGTTTCAAAATCGGTCAACTGAATAATAACCCACTAGGGATATACAAAAGTAGCTTAACAAGAAATACCATCGCATCGGTTTGATCCAAATTCGTAAATGGTCATTTAAATACACTAATGGCATATTATAGCTTGTCTCTATTTAACAACATATCACAAATACCCGCTGTAATATGTTTACACTACCCTTTGATATTTCGCGTATGTTTATTAGGTAGATCCGATTCTAAAATAGTAGAAAAAAATAAATGTTTGATGAAAAAATAACTAAATAGATACACACCTACGACAGTCATGATATGCCTTTAACGTGGGTTTATGATGTTAAAGATAAGCAAACACAAGTAATGAAGATTACAATTAAGCTTCCACGGATGTTGTAAATATATACATCAACCCCGGAAATGCTTTTTTAAGACTTTAAGATAAGGAACCGAAATAATGAATGCAGACAATTGTATATATTAATACATACATATTATATATATAATCTAATAATTTATTATAATCTGTCTCTCTCTGTCTCTCTCTGTCAGATCTGTCTAGATCTTATATATCGAGCGCGATATAGCTCTAGTATATCTACGAGATTATCTCCCGATATCTATCTATCGATATATCTCTCTATCTATTGAGATCTATCTACTCTATATCTCTCTCTATCTCTATCTCTATCTCTACGCTATAGAGCTTTCTCTCTTATATTTGTTTCTCGCTATCTCTCTCTCTATCTTCTCTCATCTGTATCTCTCTCTCGCTACTATCTCTCTCTATCTCTCTCTCTTCACTCTCTCTCTCTCTCTCTCTCTCTCTCTCTCTCTCTCTCTCTCTCTCTCTCTTCTCTCTCTCTCTCCCAGAGACCCAATTTTGTGTCACATTTGAATAATTTTCCATTTCCTCAAAAACGAGTTATTTGCCCATTCAACAAAATAAAGATCGTATTAGAGTATGAACATTTATTTCAAACATGTACTATATACACTACAGTTTCAGGAACAGCAAATCAAGTAAGAAAATACAGAATAAACATATCATTTATTTGCGCCCGTGTTAATATAAAATATAAGATTTACAACAGTCGTTTCGTTTCATATATTGAAGTTTGAAATGAAATATTAATAAATATTTTGAAAGAACCATATTTTGAAAGGAACATTCCACTCTTTACGAGGATTTCATAACTAAATGACCGCCATGTTTTCAAACAATTAGTGACGTTTCATTCATTCTTTTGCAATCTAACAATGAAATGAGGAACATGATTAATCTGTTTTGCCAAGTTTGCAATGTCTGTAAATGTGTACAACAATATGAGTGAATTAATTTTAGCAAAGAAAAAACAACAACGTTTAACTACTTCATGATCAATTCCAATAATATCAATTTTGTGTTTCTTATCGACACATTGTAAATAAAACTGGAAACGAAACTTACTTGAACTAAACGAACTTAATGATTAAATTTGAAAAATATAACCATTTTTTTTAGCATTTATTTTTGCATATGTAATTTGTAACCATCCAATATTTCAGTCAAGGCCAAGAACAAAGAAGTTGCACTTTCAATCGATTCAGGAATTGGCAGTTGCTCCCGCTGCATTTCACACACATGTTCTAGGACGGGAATGAAGTCATCTTTACATCCAAACTGCGGTTTCTTTACAAAGTATCTCTCTTGAATACGATCAAGGGTTTCCAATTCGCAAGGAAGCCGAAATGAAAAATCTCGGGTTCCATACGCCTCAGGCTGGTAGTACATTACTATCGGTATCCCATTTTGTGCTTCCACATGTCTTTGCTGCCGAATCCGATGGGAATTCCATAGATGGGCGAAATGGTTCAGATCGCGTTGTATTAATGGTATGAAACAGAATCCCAAGCATTCTAAATGCACAGGATCATCAATCCGAAGCAAGCCGCTGTCTACCATATCCTTAAAATAGTTCCTCCAAAACACAGTAAAACTTACTCTTAAATTTACTCAAAAACTTTCAATTCTTTGATTGCCGTTGGATCTCCCAGTCATGTAATTGTTCTTTCCAGACATGTTATCTCTGTCATTAAACCTAAACGCTATCTGCATAGCCCGTACCCAAACGTTTTCTGTCCCTGCATCGCCACGAACCAGACGTGGAAGGCGACCAATCCGTTTCACAAAGTTAACAAAGAAGCCCGCGATAATTCGAGGGTCATTATTCGAATAACATGCCTCCAGCCATAATATGCATCTGGAAAATCCATCCACCGCAACGTGTATAGCAATTCCAAAAGGCTTTAGCTTATCATACACATCAATGTGTATTGTAAAATTAGGACCTTTATTGGTATAGACTCTGTGTCGCAGGTGATGTGCAGACCTGAGAGCAACACCCTCAGGATCAATTACCTTCAATACACACCTTGTTGTTTCTTGGGTTACTTTGACATTTGTGGTTGTGTTGACCAGTTTCCATATAGTTTTATAACCACATACAGCCATCCCTCTTTTATATACTGAGCGAATCGCTCGTATAACGTCTGGAAGAGGAGACGACGCGTTGCGTCTTTTGAGCCCTTTACCTACGCAGTATCCGTTTCAGTTGACTCAAACTGAGAGCAGTGTTGTGTAGGAAAAGCAAGAATCCACATATATCCAGACGCGTATAGACCTGTAAGTGATAACGCGAAAGCCAAACATCCCTTTCTTGATTTGAAAGTACAGCTAACGATGAGTCAACATATATCAGTGCCACTGAGACACAAATCTACGATATAAAAAAGTTGTGAGTCGTTAAACACACGTTTTGCATGTATTAGTTGAAGAGAAATATCTAAATGAATCAATAGAGATTTAAGCTCTCTAAATGCTCATAAAACCCAACGAACACATTAATATTTATTGTTTGCAAACATTGTATGTTATTTTTACCTTTATACCAAGCATTCCTGCTGTAAAAATGGACTGTCTGAGGTCTTGCGTGTTTCGAAAGAATATACCAGAAACTAAAAATCTGTTCGACGCCGGAAGTCATGAATTAATGTTGCAATAATGGGATGATGTCAAAATTCTACGACGACATGATATGAAAAAGGTTTCATGGCTTAAAAATAACTCATCGTGTTGACTAATACTATGATGGCAAGTCATTTTCACCAGAGCATGACGCCAACAATTATGTAGATTTGTCGACTTAGATCATGTCGACCAAATATATTTTCGGGAAAAGCCGGAAACATTTACGTTGAGACTTCAACTTAATGTCGTTATGACTAGTAGAATTAAGGTGGGAAAAGCTACAAAACTATGTCGACATACCATGTTATTTCACAGTAAGTCGATATAAATTATTCCGACATGACCACATTATTGGGGTGTACCATATACGTTTTTTTTGCTCATTTTAAGTTCAGTTTTTAACGCAAATGTTCTATTGAGCGTACTTTAGTACTTTCAGATGTAACCTTCATATTTGGTATGCATGTGTATATGTACAAGGCCATTCCATACGCACACACATTTTGACCCCTTTGACCTTGACCTTGAACTTAGGGTCCGCTTTTGGGTTTCAAAACCTGCGTTAGGGTTTCAAAAAATGCTCATAACTTTTATGTCGCATCAGATGTAACCTTCATATTTGGTAAGCATGTGTATATGGACAAGACCTTACCATACGCACACACATTTGACCACTTTGACTTGACCTTGACCTTGAACTAAGGGTCCGCGTTAAGGTTCAAGATCAGCGTTTAGGTCTCGAAAAATCTTATAACTTCTGTCAAAGCATTTTTCGGGGGCATATGTCATCCTATGGAGACAGCTCTTCTTTATTCAACTTGAACCATTTCTATAATTCTCAAACCATTGGAAGGAAAGTACAAAACACTGTTATTCATGTCAATGTTATCATTCTGATTCGATGTGTTATTGACAATAATATTTGTATGTTTATGATATATTTTTCTCCAAATGATTGACGTTCAAATGTTTTTTTTTTTAGCTTTAACCATTTCTATAATTCTGAAAACATTTGAATAAAACTACAAAACAATGTTATTCATGTCAATGTTAATCATTCTGATTCGATGAGTTATTGCCCTAAGATGCCATAGGCACTATAAGGTATAACCTTTAGGTTTCTGCACTCAGCAGCCACTAATTGAATTTATATTAAAAAATATAAAAGTGCCAAGATGCGCATATGGTAACATATGTACATCCATCCATCCATCCATCCATCCATCCATCCATCCATCCATCCATCCATCCATCCATCCATCCATCCATCCATCCATCCATCCATCCATCCATCCATCCATCCATCCATCCATCCATCCATCCATCCATCCATCCATCCATCCATCCATCCATCCATCCATCCATCCATCCATCCATCCATCCATCCATCCATCCATCCATCCATCCATCCATCCATCCATCCATCCATCCATCCATCCATCCATCCATCCATCCATCCATCCATCCATTCATCCATCCATACATCCATCAATCCATCCATCCATCCATGCATGCATCCATCCATCCATCCTTACATGCATACATACATACATACAAACATACATACATACATACATACATACATACATACGTACGTACGTACGTACGTACGTACGTACGTACGTACGTACATACATACATACATACATACATACATACATACATACATACATACATACATACATACATACATACATACATACATACATACATACATACATACATACATACATACATACATACATACATACATACAAACATACATACATACATTCACACATACATACATACATACATACATACATGCATGCATACATACATACATACATACATACATACATACATACATACATACATACATACATACATACATACATACATACATACATACATACATACATACATACATACATACATACATACATACATACATACATACATACATACATACATACATACATACATACATATTGGTCCTTTCATTGCCTATGTCAACAAATTGGCTGCCCAGTGTTAAGCTCACATACGCTCTTTAGTACTCATGGTGATATTCGATCGACCTGTGTCCGTTGTGAACCTTTGCCTTGTGAACACTAGAGACCGCATTTCTTGTCCGATCTTCATGAATCTTTGTCAGGAAATTGGTCCAAATTATACCTCAACTGAGTTCTAAACTGGTCATGTGGGGTCGAAAACAAGGTCACTTGGTCAACGATTAAAGACCTTGTGATGGTTTTTTAAAAATCATGGACGAGTACGGAAATTGTCAAGATCGGTGGGGAAATATGGCTTTCAGGGACAGGGGCAGTTTTCTCTATATGTATAGTTTGTTTGAAACTGGTTCTGGTCTGTCAAAAAACATGGCCACCATGGGGTCATTTTCCATATATTTTATGTAGTAAAAGAAGCTTGTGAACACCCTTAAAGTCACTTTTTTGCCAATCATTATGAAACTTAGTCAGAAAATTGTTATTATTGATTTTCAAACAAGTTCGAAATTGGTACTGATGGGGGGGGGGGAATTGGCCGCCAGGGGATGGGGCAATTTCTCTTTTTGTTTATAATGCAGACATGTGAAAACTCTAGAAGTTTCAATTTTAGCCAAATCTTCATGAACTTTGGTCAAAACCTTTGTTTCCTTGACACTTTTGCGTTGTAAAATGGTTCTGGTCAATTGGTATTAAAACATGTCTACCAGGGGGTCGGGTTACCATGTCTACCAGGGGGTCGGGTAACCATGTCTACCGGGGGTCGGGAAACCATGTCTACCAGGGGGGTCGGGAAACCATGTCTATCAGGGGGTCGGGAAACCATGTCTACCAGGGGGTCGGGCCATGTCTACCAGGGGGTCGGGCCATGTCTACCAGGGGGTCGGGCCATGTCTACCAGGGGTTCGGGTAATTTTCTATATATGCTTATATTAAATACTTTGGAAGACCTTAAAGGCCCTAAAAAGGCACAAATCCAATTATTATGCATATCAACTGGTCTAATATTTACCGGATTTCAGTTACTCTTGCATAAAAACTGCTAATATCACAGCTTAGGTACAACGTTGTCAAGAGTTGTGAAACCCGTTTCATAATTGGAAGAAATGTTTACATTTTTGCAACTAACGTGATGTGTAGCCTCAGAGCGTTGACATATGCTAAAAAATAGCCGAAAGAAAATTCAATGTTAATTCTATTTTAACAACTTTTTACCAGCAGAAAGTAACTTATTAGATCACTACAAACGTTTTAACCATTTAGAAAAGACCTACTTTGTGAGTGATACCGGAAAACGTTAAAAGTCATCGTTATATTGTTGGTGACCTGAGTCACTTTCACTTTCTCTTTCTCGAGTAAACAGCAATGTAAATAAACTGATTGTTTGTAAACACAACTGACTTGGAGGACACTTTATTTTGAGCTCAAAACAAGTTGTATTGCTCATTTGTTTATTATTATGTCCAATAGCATATATATTTATTGTTTTTTTGATAACCTTTATAAATAAAATATGAAAAAAATATTTAAAAATGTGTTAATAATTACGTATCTTCACCTTTATAGAACCTTTAACCTTGACTTGAAGTCAGCCTTTGTCATATAAATGTTCTAAATTATTTGCACACGAGTTAAACTCGTCTTTATTTTCATATCATTCCCTTAGGTGAGCGATCCAGGGCCTCTTAGCCCTGTTGTTTGTGTTACTTTTTTTGTTGTTTGAGGACATGTCCTTAACTTCAGGTCATTTGTCCTACTTTTTCTGAATAAATACTGAAGAACAGACTGAAACTCATAAACTGTTATGTTGTTTTATAAATCAACTTTTTAAATTTGATGTTTAGAATTAGAGATTAATTATTTAAATAATCAGCTTCTATGCAAAGATTTGAAGCTCAACTTTTGTTAAATCTGACATTGAATCGTATTTTTATGCTCACCATTATAGTATCTGCTTGATACATCACTGCAGCTATTAAAGTGTTATCTTGAACGCGCTTTCCGGTCTTTTAAATGTAAGATGTTTAGTTGTCTCTAGTTGAACATGTGATTTTTTTGTGAGGAACTAATTTGCATTTAGCCGAATTAAATACCAAAACTAACCTACTTACATCGATGTCGCGAAGAAACGAGCGTTTCAATCCTTATTCATGAAATTACAATTATCAGTCTGAATGTGCATTTGTTTTCAATGGTTTGGCAAAGAGACAATATAATTTTGGATTTATTCCCGCATGAATTTAGTAAGCGCCTTCTTTTCGACTGTGTACATGTCGCACGTGGCATAATTAATCCAAGTAGTCCTGTGCTCGATGTTCGATTTCCTCGTGCGCCTTTTCGAAACTACATAAGTTGTCTCCCATTCGGGTAGGTATCACGAGTACCGCTTTTTACCCGGGATTCTCGTGATACCTACCCGAATGGGAGACAACTTATGTAGTTTCGAAAATCCCGAATAGTCAATCAGAAGTATGTACACTAGTGAAACATAGGGCAATTATTTTTATGTAATCAACTCCAAGAAAAATAAAATGCCATTAAAGTCAAGCGTTACTTTTTATATTCGCCGTGCATTTTTGTCGTTTTACAATGATGACTGCACGTATAAATGGCGATCAAATGCATAATTCGCTTTCAACAACATATTAATAATCCGGTTGAGTATATATATATATATATATATATATATATATATATATATATATATATATATATATATATATATATATATATATATATATATATATATATATATATATATATATATATATATATATATATATATATATATATATATATATATATAGGGTCAGACCATAGACTGATCTAGTCAAAGGGTACGTGTATCACAACTCATATAAAACTATACCGGCTCGTAAACAAATATTCAAATTTGTATGCCCCCGGTAGGGTCGCATATAGCAGTTGAACTGTCCGTCAGTCAGTCTGTGTGTCCGTCCGTCCGTCCGAAAACTTTAATGGCAATAACTTTTTCAATATTGAACATAGCAACTTGATATGTGTCATACACGTGCATCTCATGGAGCTGCACATTTTTAGTGGTGAAAAGTGACGGTCAATGTCATCCTTCAAGGTCAAATGTCAACTATTTGGCGTCTGTCCGTTCGTCCGAAAACTGTAACATTCGCCATAACGTTTTCAATATTCAAGATAACAACATGATATTTGGCATGCATGTGTATCTCAAGGAGCTTACCATTTTGAGTGGCAAAAGGTGAAGTTCAATGTCATCCTTCAAGGTAAAATGTCAAATATATGGCGTCTGTCCGTCCGTCCGAAAACTTTAACATTGGCCATAACTATTTCAATATTGAATATAGCAACTTGATATTTTGCATGCATGTGTATCTCATAAAGCTGCACATTTTGAGTAGTGAAAGGTGAAGGTCAAGATCATCCTTCAAGATCAAATGTTAAATATATGTCGTATGTCAGTCCGTCCAAAAACTTTACTTTTTATGCCCCTGAAGGATGGCATATAGTTTTTGAACTGTCAGTCTGTCTGTTCGTCAATCAGTCTGTCTGTTCGTCCGTCAGTCCGTCCGTCCGTTCGTCCGTCCGTCCGTCCGAAAACTTTAACATTGCCCATAACTTTTGCAACATTGAAGATATTTGGCATTCATGTGTATCTCATGGAGCTGCACATTTTGAATGGTGAAAGGTCAAGGTCATCCTTCAAGGTCAAGGGTCGAATTTTGCAATATTAAAGGTAGCAACTCGATAGTTCGCATGCATGCGTATCTCATGGAGGTGCATATTTTGAATGGTGAAATGTCAAGGTCATCCTTCAAGGTCAATGGTAAAATATATGGCTTCAACCCGGAAAAGTAGGGGGCATTGTGTTTCACGAACACAATGCCCCCTACTTTGCAGGGTTGAAGCCATTGACAAAACTGAGTAGGTGATTTCGCTTTAGTGAAAATTTTGACGGACGTCGAAGAAAGACCGATCACATTAACTAGCCCTGAAATTGATCAACAAAGCCCAATTTTGTGTCACATTTTAATAATTTTCCATTTCTTAAAAAACGAATCATTTTACCATTCAAAAAAAATAAGATCGAATTGCAGAATGAACATTTATTTCAAACATGTACTATATACATGTACAATAGAGTTTCAGGAACAGAATATCAAGTAAGAAAATACAAAATAAACATATCATATATTTGTGCCCGTGTAAATATTAAATATAAGATTTACAACAGTTATTTCGTTTAAAATATTGACGTTTGAAATGAAATGTTAATAAATCTTTTGAAAGAACCATATTTTGAAAGGAACATTCCACAATTTACGAGGATTTCATAAATAAATGACCGCCATGTTTTCAAACAATAAGTGACGTTTCATTTATTCTTTTGCAATCTAACAATGAAATGAAGAACATGATTAAAGTAATCTATTTTTGACAAGTTTGTAATGTCTTTAAATGTGTACAACAATATGAGTGAATTTATTTTAGCAAAGAAAAAACAACGTTTAACTTCTTCATGATCAATTCCAATAACAAGAATATCAATTTTTTGTTGATCATCGACACATTGTAAATAAAATTCGAAACGAAACTTTCAATTCGCAAGAAAGCCGAAATAACAAATCTCAGGTTCCATACGCCTCAGGCTGGTAGTACATTACAGGCGGTATCCCATTTGGTGCTTCCATGTGTCATTGCTGCCGAATCCGATGAGAATTCCAAAGATGGGTAAAATAGTTCAGATCATGTTGTATTAATGGTATGAAACAGAATCTCAAGCATTCTAAATGCACAAGATCATCAATCCGAAGCAAGCCGCTGTCTACCATATCCTTAAAATAGTTCCTCCAAAACACAGTAAAACTGACTCTAAAATTTACCCAAAAACGTTCAATTCTTTTATTACCAGTGGATCTCCCAGTCATGTAACTGTTTATTCCAGACATGTTATCTCTGTCATTAAACCTAAACGCTATCTGGATAGCCCGTACATAAACGTTTTCTGTCCCTGCATCGTCACGAACCAGACGTGGAACGCGACAAATCTGTTTCACAAAGTTAACAAAGAAGCCCACCATAATTCGATGGTCATTATTCGAATAACATGCCTCCAGCCATAATATGCATCTGGAAAATCCATCAACCGCCCCGTGTATAACAATTCCAAAAGTCTTGAGCGTAACATACCCATCAATGTGTATAGTAAAATTAGGGCCTCTAGTGGTATAGACTATGCGTCGCAGGCGATGTGCAGACCTGAGAGCAACACCCTCAGGATCAATTACCTTCAATAACACCTTGTTGTTTCTTGGGTAACTTTGACATTTGTGATTTTGTTGACAAGTTTCCATATTGTTTTATAACCACATTCAGCCATCCCTCTTTTATATACTGAGCGAATCGCTCGTATAACGTCTGGAAGAGGAGACGACGCGTTGCGTTTTTTGAGCCCTAACCTTCGCAGTATCCGTTTCAGTTGACTCAAACTGAGAGCAGTGTTGTGTAGGAAAAGCAAAAATCCACATATACCCAGACGCGTATGGCCCTGTTTGTGATAACGCGAAATCCAAACATCCCTTTCTTGATTTGAAAGTACAGCTAACCATGAGTCAACATATATTAGTACCACTAAGACACAACTCTGCAATATAAAAAAGTTTTGAGTCGTTAAACACACGTTTTGCATGTATTAGTTAAAGAGAAATATATAAATGAATCAATCGAGATTTAAGCTCTCTCAATGCTCATGAAACCCAACGAACACATTATTATTTATTGTTTGATAACATTGTATGTCATTTTTACGTTTATACCAAGCATTCCTGCTGTAAAAATGGACTGCCTGAGGTCTTGCGTGTTTCGAAAGAATATACCAGAAACTTAAATTATGTTCGACGCACGGAAGTCATGAACCAATGTTGCAACAATGTGATGGTGTCAAAATTCTATGACGACATGATATGATAAAGGTGTCATGGCGTAAAAAACCTCATCGTGTCGACTAAAACTATGATGGCAAGTCATTTTCACAAGAGCACGACGCCAAAAATTATGTAGATTTGTCGACTTAGATCATGTCGACCAAATATATTTCGGGAAAAGCCGGACACATTTACGTTGAGACTTCAACTTCAATGTCGTTATGACGAGTAAAATTAAGGTGGGAAAAGCTACAAAACTATGTCGACATACAATGTTATTTCACAGTAAGTCGATATAAATTATTCCGGCATGACAACATTATTGGGGTGAACCATATACGTTTCGGTAGATAACAGTATATATCCTGTCTAGAAAATATTTAGTATAGTCATATTTGTCACGAAATGAATCATTCCCTGAGATATCGGCGCATAGTATCCCTGGTATTTGTGTGTTAAGAGATCGTATGTGATGGCTTCTAATAATCTTTTGGCATCAATATATTATTTGTTGTTTTGCTAAAAAGCGTTTAAAAGGGTTACGTCCCAGGCTATTTACTCGTAAAACATGAATTATAATTATAACATCAGTACACATTTAACAATGAAAACAAATCACCTTGCGTGACGTTATAGCAGACATAGTAACTCATGACTAGACTGCGTGAATGCGTAATACAGTTTTGAGCTAATCCGGCCCCATTTACACATGTTCGATTAAAGGGACGTTTAGGTAAAATAACACAATTTAAACAAATTTGTTTCAAATTCGAAAATTTTCGTTGTAGTTATGATATTTGTGAGGAAACAGTAATACAGTCACTAATACTGAACATCTACCATGCTCTAAAATATCCAGTATAAACATTTTTGACGACTTAAAAACATGAAAATTATAAAGTGTTGCAACGCAAAACGATTGAATAATTTGGAAAGTTCTGTTGTTTTCGTTATATTTTGTGATACTACGAGGATTGCTTATATAAAGTATAAAATACACCACATATTCTATGAGCACGGATAGCCGAGTGGTCTAAAGCGATAGATTTTTACTCCAGAGGGCAGTGATTTGAGCCCAGTTGAGGGTTACTTTTTTCCTTTTTTATTTTTTGTTTCAGTTTTTTTATTTTAGATTTTTAGATCTTTTGTTAACATTTATCAATATAAAACATTTAATGACACACTTCAATACATGCCAAAATCTGTGAAAAGGTCCCTATAAGCCGGCTCATTTGCAGTTGTAACTTACTCTGCAAAGGATGTGATACTCAAATTCACATTATATCTATAGTTTTGTTTCAATTTATAAGTGATAAAGATAGCTTCGGTAGCTTCTCATAGGTGGTTTTGGATTCGCTTTTTCTTTATGGCAATTTCATGCTTAAAAACAAGAACAATTTATTCTACCGTAAATCAATATGAAGCGTTGTTTTACTAAAAAACAGCTGTTACAGTAGTGCGTGCATACAATTGTTAATTTATCAAGAACGTAATATTGATTAATTATGTCGTAAAAAATGAGATTCCATTTTCAGAATCCTTAGTATTTAATAATGTTCGCAGTATTAACTAACTTACTAAAAAGCTAACTGCTGACCAACAGCAAATATAGCGCACGAAATGAAGTATTAATATATTTATATATGGCCTTATTTTTATTTTAAAAGCAGCATTAAACGCACATACTGTCGTTCCGAACTTTAATTTCCCATGATATCGTCAACTTTTTATGAAAATAATTCATATTTACATAAAGTCTGTCCTTAACGAGTCAGACAATGCGAAGCCGTTTGTCCGAGTTGGAAAAGTATTTTTTATCCGTAACACAGACCAACCGTTTATTAGGTAGGGCGTAATGCATAATTTCCTACACCAATTCGGGGAAGTATCAAACGAACTTAAACAACTCTTGTTTAACTATTACTCTATGTTGTTCTCATCTTTTATTAGAGCAAATAATGAGGAAAGAATCATCACAGTCATGGTGAATTTTCACATGACGCTTTTCCCCAATTCGTTTATCGTATCGTGCGTATACTGAATTAATTTTTGATTAAAATCGTATCAAACAGCGCACACATCGAGAGTATTTTTACCAAAGTCAATTGATGGCATTAGTTTTGCGAGGAGAGCGTCATTAATGTTCATGCATTTAATGTTCAACAAGTGTTTATTTGCTAATAACAAACTTCAACGTGAATCACCGAATGCCTCATGGTTCATTTCCTAATCGAGCTTGTGTTGCAAACAACTTTTTTTAAGTTTTTACATCGTGATAAGATCAATACAATTCATGTCACGGATGATCATTTCAACACAATTTATACAAGCTACGCAAAATAAGATTATTTGAATAATAAGTCAACAAGTTGCGAATGACTAGTTAAGCTAATCAAGGCATACTAACGAATATATTAAACAAAAAAATATTTTTCTTTAATTCTTCAAGAAGTTGCATTAAACCGTTGTGCGTTATAATATCAGCCAACTATACGCAATAATTTTAAATAGCGTTGTAGAACTAGAAAGATGTCTAAGTATAATTATATTTGTTTGCATTATGTGATTTAAAAGCACTAGAAATATAACTCGGACTTGTACAGTGGACGGTTAGCACGATGCATGTTTATTGTCAATGAGTGCACTGACAGATGTACAGTACAAAAGGTGGCACCGCTTAAAAAGTCGAGAAAACACAAGTTCTGTTTTCCAGTCTCCAAAAAAATTAACTCGGGGAAACACAAAATAAGTCTGTTTTCACGAGTTATTTTTTCCCGACTTTGTTTTCTTCGGAGCGAAAACCACAAGTTCTGTTTCCCCGTCTCCAAAAACATAAGACGGGAAAACAGCACTTGTGTAAATATTACAATCGTTTGGTACAATTTATGACGTTAGGCCTACGACAAACAAATGGCTACATTACATAATGATAATTAACGTGAATGTACTTGTATCAATATGACTGTGTGTATACATAGATAAGCAGCTAGCTACCACATCACTTTACACAGATGCTAACAAAAAGGGGCTTGGTGAAAATAAAAGATTGTCTGTTGACATTGTAAGAGGTCTCTAATTTATGTATTTCGCCCACACTAATCACTATTCCCACTTGAATAGTTGCAAACCAGATTAAAATTTCCAATTATTTCACAATATCGATGTTGAGCAATCCCTGACTGGCAGCAGTGGGATGGGAAAAATAACTTGAAAGCACCATTTCGCTCTAGATCATACCAATCGTAAATCGTCAGAGGAACCGTCGTAACCCTTGGTAACATTAAATGATATATCTATAAATGTTAAAACTTTAACTGTAACACTACTATTATCTTGTATTAATTTCTTAATACAACCGTTTTACGAATTTCAAGGTTATGGCTAAAACGTACTTAAAATGGGTATATCAGGTGTTAATTATGTTCGATCATATTTCCCATTAAACCCGAAAATGTTAGTTAATGTACAGATAAAATGCTTCTCACCATTGTGATACAAGACTCTTAATTGCAAAAAGGAAGAGATGAATGATGGAATATAATAAGGGTATATTATCTGTGAAATTTATCAACATACTAATACGGGTTATTGCGCGCCAATGATTGTCAAATAAATCTAGGAGACTTCTGACAGTGATACTGTGTCATTAAAGCTAAAGGGAGTATTATCCGTCATTGAACAGAATAAATCATGCTTTTTCATGTTGAAACCTGCCAAATGATTGTCTGACAGCTTATTTGTAATTTGTGTTGAATCTGCAACACAAACGTGGACAATAATAGACAATACGTCAGAGAGTACATGCAAAAAATAATGAAGGATCACAATTCGCATAGCTTTTTAAACAAAATATTCATTAGGATGTATATAATATGCAAATATCCCTTTTTCATTACAAACCCAATTGTTATGAACTCTCAAACGACATCAAAATTGGCAAATATTATTTGCATAAGTTAATTAACAAATTATAACTTTTTCGTCGACTGACGGTAAATTATTATTTATTCTTTACATGAATGATTCTACGTTTTACTCCAAAATTAATTATAAATATATTTCATTCTTAACACGAATCAAATATAATAACACTCAAATACATTTTGACAACTTTTGAAAAACGTGGCAAAGATAAAAATACATCAATTTCAGACGTTTTTCGATCCGTGCAATTGCATCGGTGTGTGCAATTGTGGCATTTACATTATCTTTTCATTTACGTAATGACTAAATTCGAGCACACGGATCCTACAGGTTTATCAAAGAGTCAATATCCCCGATATTTTCAGACTGTGATTGTTTGTTCTTTAAGTTAGATTATTCGCCGTCTTGAAAAGTAATTTACATCATGAGTTTACGAACTCATACTTTTTCGGGAACAGCTTGGTTACTAGTTTTTAGTTTACATACATATACATATGTCTATAACTGACAACTGCACTACTTGAGTCAGAAGTAGCATTAGAATTGTCGTAGAAAGGATTTAACAAATATTGTCAGATATGTTAAATGTTTTACAAGTGCGTCCTACAATTGACATTTTATTCACCGAAGGATACAAATCAAAATAATGATGATCTTTTACAGGTTTCGACATGTACATTTCGTGTTATAATGTATCGTTATCGATCAGCTATCAAAAGAGATGTTGTGAAATGGCTGGGATCAGCAGACATAAGTTTCGTTGATTAATCAGAGATCAAAGTTACTGTTTCAGAAATTATTATTGGCGAAATATGTGTCTTGAAGTATTCAGTAGAAATATTCAATAATATTACTTTTACCACATTTATTATACGTTTAAACAAGAATGGTTCACACATATATCATGGGTGTTGTGTAAATAAACAAATCGTATGTGTTATCTGACTGTACAAAAAACGACTTAAAATGCATTAACGTGTACATATACTAGAAGACAGTTTGTTTTACAACCAAGCCACCTGTCATCAAAAAAGACATCCTAGTTAACAATTTTACGTAGACTCGTATACGATGAAGAATCGGCGTTAATGTTAATTGGTTTTTGTTTTGTTGTAAACGATCGTCAATAATGTAAAAGAGTTATGACTAATGTCGCGGACATTTTTCTGATCAATTCTTAGCCGAACTACATCAACACACATTTGAATGAATACTAAGATAGGTAAAATTCTCATATGAAACTCTTCTTCGATACAGTAATCGCCCAATAAGAAAAGTTTTAATGAAAACAAACTTGGAAATTAAAAGGTTGTGTCACACTATTTATCACTCTATACATTAAATAATAATTGGTTCAGCGATTCGACAAGAAACATGTAACGTAATAAACCGATCTGGAATAAATATGAAAACAGCATACAATTATCCCATTTTTATACCGACATTGACGGTATAACACCTTATGGAGTAAACTAGCCTGTCTCCCACCTTGTTGAATATACCTGTCGCGTGCACGGACTACAATATCTAGAGTCGAGAAAACTTAGCTTCAAAATTATAAGACCTTCAACCTTTAGATCTAGTCTAAGGACATAATTTTTCGCCATCTGTGTAATGAATCAGCTGATTGATGGCGTCATAAAATGACATACTTATTGCGTCATTTTTGTGATGTCATCTTTTGGTGTACACGAAACTAGTAATACAAGTAGTATGCGATGACTGGAAATAAAACATTGAAGACGCGCACTTGTTTCGTGTTAATGTATCGTGGATGTTATTATGAAAAAGTGCATATTCTATGGACTACTTACCTCGAATGGAACCGGTGAGACGAAGGATTAAGATCTGCTTGTAGATCAGCTTATTCGTGTTATTGATTGTCAGCGTGCCTATTTGGATCAATGGATGTAAAAGTGTGTTAAGCATACTGATGGATGTGTATTTTGGTACAGTAGTCTATTCGAATTGTTTTGCTTATGGATGTAAGTAAACGTAAGGGTATTTTCTTTGATGAATAAATTTTGTCTTTGTTATTTTATCAAAGAATGTCTAATTAGTAAGAATTACCCGTTTGCAACAAGACTATCAAAGCTTAGTAGAAATATTACGGATTATTTTGTGTTTGGGCCACAAACTACAGGATGTAAAGGCTAGATCTAGACGCAATCAAAGTCTGCAGCGTCCATGAACACATTAGGCGAGTATATTTTTTATGATAATTTATGTTAAGAACGACTCTGTGTGTAAATCTACATGTACATTTATGTTGACATCGACATCATTTTGTCAGGAGCAATCGCCGCCATATTCGATTTTGATCATTTTCTTTCGAAAACAAAATAAATAAAATCTTCCTTTCGCGGTCGTAATGTGTTATAATTTGCATGCTGCGTAAAATTGAATCGAGGCATTTGGTGATGTTTTTTCTCGTTTAACAGTTTTTGTGTGAACATTTTAAGACTATTTTGCGTACCAGAACAAAAACATTTTATATCACTACGCATGGTTACATTCGTTTTATTTTAAGCACTATTAAGACCCAAGGCTCGCGCTCCCGGCGTTCTAAGCCTCACAACATAAACTTCTTTGTATTCAACGCTTACCTAGTATTCTCTTTGTATACACGTGGTCAGAGTTGATTTTTCGTTATAATTCAAATATTTTTCATTCAAAATGATGTTTTTACTATTTAATATCGTAGCCATACGCTAACCACCTGTGGTTCTAACGTGTTTTGTTTTATTGTGCGGCCGCCCCGCACATGGGGCGTCTGGAATTCCCAATGACGTATTGTTTTTATATTATACTGCACAATAAAGTTAATCAACATATTTTCAAATTATGATTTTACACTTTTTGAAGACAAGACGGAAAGTTTTAATTTTGCTTAGTAAAGGTATTTTTAACAAATTCGTAAATTTGATGTATTCATGTGTGCTTTCACGACGGAAAATTCTATACAATTTATTGCTTTTTTGTTAAGGTTAATTAAGATTAAAAGCTGGGTAAGAAATCTACGCCGAATTACACATGCACACATTCCAGTTACTTATACAGGCTTATTTGCGGGACATTTCTACAACGTTTTATTGGATGTTGATATTGGTAAATTAAGGTGAAAACCTGGGTTAGACCGTTACGCCTAAAAAGATCATTTAGCATCTGCAAGGTTAACGAACAGCGAAAAAAGCTATACACCGTGTGGAAGCTTGGATTATGAACAAAACATAACCGTAAGCAACTGTTGTAAATGAGGACATCTCTCGTAGAAAAATAACCGCCTGGAGTATTTCTGGGCAGAACAATATACGCTGCAACGTTCCGTATCGGAGACTGTTGTTACCCCAGTGCACGTGTATATAGCATTAGACAGAGCGGATAAAACCTTCGTCGTTTGTTCATCTGTCGGCATTGCGCATTATGCGTTAGCGGTTAACATTGACACACTCAATGCACGGAATGTCACTGTACAAAATTGATTTAAATAGCGCTCGGTGCTTTATACAGGATTGTTACTTTCTCTGATAGGAATAAAGGACACGATCAATTTGTAACGGTAAGTCATTGTTGACTCATAAATATAATGAAAACGAGAAAGTTGATTCATTTATTACATTAATATTTATAAATGTTCTGCAGTATGTGTTTTAGGTATTCTTTTCCCCTGTATGTCTGCCATTATCGGTTCATTTTTACAAGTGTATGTATCCGTACTTACATGTTTATTTTCTGCCTACCAGGTTGTGTTTCTCTGTGTCTTGTTGTAGAAATGCTTATGTATTTATCCAATAGCTGTTTTAATGAAGTCATACTATTCTTATAAATTAAAATTCTGCGTTTGTTATTTTAATAAGAATGATGTTTCTGCTTTTTCAGATGAAAATGGTGCCAGTACTTACATAAATATTGCTAGGAAATGAAAATGAAAAAGCAAACGTCGGAGTGGTGACTCGTCGTTGTAATAGAAAACCTTTTTTTGCATCTGACTTTGTGAAGCAAAATAATAACAAGGAACATTTATATTATATAAAATGTCAGTGTGCGACGAATCATAACTTGATAGGTAAATTCAAAAGAGATTTTACGAATGATTGAAGATAAAATTATTTATTCATAGTACAACATCAATCAAAATTGCATCCTGCATAAAAGGCTGTGATTTTTCTTCAAGCGAGTCAGATAAAGTCGACGTTGGCTGGTATAGCAAAGAAAATAATAATAACTTACTCAATAATCACTCAATTCCACAGGATAGAAATGGAGTATAATGAGAGTGGTGCCAACAAAAGAATATTGTCGTCTGCTAATAATTCCGACAGGCTAGACCTATTGAATGCGCAGTATGCGTCGACATTACTGCCATTAACGATAGTGCTAGGATTATTCGGGATTGTAGGAATCGTGGGGAACGTGTTGGTGTTCGTAGTGTACGGATGCGGGAAACAATTCAAGGATAAGAAATTCAGATACTATGTGGTGTATCTCGCCTTGATAGACCTCGTCACGTGTATGACTTTAATTCCGGCGGAAATGCTCAAACACCGACAGTACTTCAACTTTACTGAGAGCATTTGGTGCAAGATAAAATGCTTCTTTAACGTGTTTGCAGCGGCCGCTGCTTCCTACTGTCTCTTTCTGGTCGCAATAGACCGGTGTATGCTCACGTGTCGCCCAGTGGTGTTCTGTAAGGTACGGAGCATTTCACACGGTCTTGCTTGGCGTCTGTGTCTCATCATGCTGGCGTTAGCCGTCCTGACGTCACTTCCGTCCTCCATTCTCTGTGGAATAACGCCGGACGTATTGAGACTTAGTGACGGACAAACGATTGCCGTCAATTTGTGTGAAATTGAGCCCCACTTCGAGTATGGAATCTCGAGATACGTTTATCGAATATCGCTGGGCATTGTGCAAGTTACAATATCCGCGGTCATGATAGTCCTCTACGCGCGTATCGGACTAGAAGTGTGGAAAGCTATGCGGATCCGAGCTGCGCATGACGTGGATTTAACCGCGCTGAACCACAACCGCCACAGCCACGCACAACAGCCTTACCATCGGGCCTTTGTCCCTGCCGCCAACATCCACCGCCACCAGCCTCATCATCAGAACATTCCCAGTAACGTGAAGCTCCTGTTCGTAGTGACGGTGATCTACATCGTAACGTACATGTTCTATTTGGCGCTCTCTTGGGTAGACCAGACGCGCCTATCCCAGACTCAGTTCTTCGCGTTTTCAGTTTTCTACAGGGCCTATTTCATTCACAGCATTATCAATCCGCTACTCTATCTGAAAATGGACACACTCTTCCGTAGGCGGTGCTTGGAGATATTTTCAACGGCGTTCCGATAAAAAAAAAGATACACTTGTAACACATCCAATATTTACTATTCTACGAAGAAAGCGTATTGATCATCTGGATTATTAACATTTTGAGGCTATCATTTAAGACAAAAATCAAAGTGAGATTTTAACAACATTTAATATCCATTTGAAACGAATATTTTATGAGAAGTTTTACGTAGTGCGAATCAACTAGCTGGAGCATATTTTTCATATTTCATATTATCGTAAATACCTTTATTTCTTTTTTTTTTACTAAACAGGATTCACTCAACAAAACACTGTATTTAAAAACATTGAATATATCACCATTGGCCCTTAATGACAGAATATAGGTTTTCTCGATTTGATACATAACAAAAACTCTGAATCAATTTGATCAGAACGTATTTGTTCCCTTACGAAGGTCATTTCAACTGAGACACTACTTAAAGCTATCGGGTAAAATCATAACCAATATCAACTACACATGCATATTTGCCCAAATTAAACAATTGAGACGGTTCACTGAATTCTTGTTTTCGACTGCCAGCTTTTATAACCATTATCCGCTAGTAAAACACATGTATGAATGATGTATATGCATGCACTATTGATTGAGGTATTCTGATAAGGGCCGTTGAATTGAAGTATTTGCATGCAGGTTTGACGCATTTATGATGAATTCTGATACAAATGCAAATGTCCGAAAATTTACTCTTTTTTGTTATAATTTGTTTTACCTGACGTCAAACTTCAGTTTATATAGTATATAAAAGTACCAATATTGCTAATTTGGATGTCTTTTTGATGACACGTGGTTGAGGTGTTATACAAACGTTTTACTAGTAAATGTACACATTTACAATTCAAGTCATATTCGTACAGTCAGATAAAACTCTACGATTCGTAAACTGTATCAATACCTATACTGTTTCTTTAATACATAGCAAAAGGCATGGGAACATATTAAAAGTGGTAAAAATGATATATTTGGAGAACTATACTGAATACTTCAAAACACATCTTTCACTATAATTAATTGATTTATAAGTCACATATGTCTCTGATTTATAAACGAATATTTTGTTTGCGGATTCAAGCTACTTCCCTATTGTCGTTTTATGAGCTCATAGACATCAATTTGTTCTAACACGATAAGAGCCTGTCGCAGAATGTAGATGATCATTGCATAGATTTGCAAATAAAAGATCTTCGGGGAAGGATATGCCAACATTTAGACGTAGTTAACAAACATTAACATGCCTAAAATAGTCGTCAAGTCCTTCCTAAGGAAACTCTTCTACCTAAGTAAGGCAAAGTACAGTTACAGGCATACGCACATGTACGTGCTCTTTGCACTTACCGCCGTTACATGACGGGACTATTGTTGAAAGCGGTAAAAATCAAACTTAAACACAAACAGGCACTGTCTTAATTAAACCCGTGAGAATATAGGCTTTTTGACAAACGTTTAGGACCCGAATGCTGGAATAAACTGTTGACAAAAATCAAGTGATCAACTAAATGCCCCAAATTAACAAACCGATGTATTTGTACAGAATATAACGCGTTTACAATCTAAGAACTGATAACATCGAGGTATAGGTTTACTTTGAAAAAAAAACAAACGTAACGTTTTACATGGACCATTGTAATGAATGAATTAACATGTTTTTCAATAGTTGTCAAAATGTATTTGAGTGTTCATACATGTTATGTGTGTTAACAATCCAATATATGTTCCATTAGTATTTAGTGTGAAATAACAAAGCTATTGTTAAGAGGGAAACAGTAATTTGACTTCAGTCAACGAAACAGTTTATATACGTTGGCTACCTTTTGATAATAACTTTTTAAGTTTGAACTTCGTTTGATATTACAATAAATGACCATGGGTTTTCCTTATGAGTAAATATAAACATATTAAATGTATGTTAATGAATATTTAATTAAAACAGTTTAGCAAATTTTGATTCTTCATTATTGTTTGCATAATCCCGGACGTATTGTCTACTGTTTTCGACCTGCTGCCGCATATTCCTAATATCTGGCAAAGCAGCTGTCAGACACAATGACACAATGGCATGTTTTCTCACGAACATTCATGATATACGCTGTGAAATGAATAAGATAATGAAGTTAAGGTCTAGTAACACATTTTTCTTGTCATTAGTGTTACGATAGAATAACATACGTATCTCTTTTATAAGTCTCACTGTAGATAAGCATTGTTTTGACAATCATCCTCGCACAATACATCTTTCTAGTATGCTTAGTGTTTTCACCCATATTATAGTCAGACATACAAATTCTTCGTTTTTTGCAACGAAAAGTTTCGCATCACACGGCCGCACAC
The DNA here is from genome assembly GCF_020536995.1 of Dreissena polymorpha. Taxonomy (NCBI): domain Eukaryota; kingdom Metazoa; phylum Mollusca; class Bivalvia; order Myida; family Dreissenidae; genus Dreissena; species Dreissena polymorpha. The sequence goes on along the minus strand of NC_068362.1, from coordinate 72,427,040 downwards.
TTACCAACATTGCCAGATTTTGTATAAGATAATACCAGCACCTGTATTTCAAACAAGAAAAAACAAAACAACAGTAAACACATTATTAATTTCTCATTTTACATAACAGGTAGTCACAAGCTGTTAATTCATTAAACGGTTGTTATTAGCAATAAATACGCGATATTAATCTTGCGCCGATTAAAGGTTTAACATTTACCATCGAAAATCGATCTATCATGAAAGGTTTCCACGTTGCACACAGTTGCCTTAAACTATTGATTATTGGTATGAACTAGAGCGAAAACGTGCGGTACAATTCTCTTTCCCGCTCCCTCCTGCAACCATTCAAAACTGCTCAGCATCTTGAATTGATGTATAGCCGGCTGATATTGTTACTTTCAACGGATCAACGCATGAGTGATTTAGCCTCTTCTCTGAATCGTCATAGAACAAGGACATGTTTCTTTTGTGATCTATTTCAAGAAAGATGTACCTGTTTATACACTAAAATTTTCCATCTTATCGAGGCATCGGCGGCCATGTTTTCTCAATTCTGACCACGTGATTCCCCGCATTGTGTTCAAGTAGGCTTTGATTATCTAAAAAAGCTTTTCGTTATTTTTCGAGTGATTCAAATGGTCGTGTTTTGCGTAATTGTTCATGGCCTTTTTGGGTATGTTAATTGACATGACCTGTTATATCGTTTCACAGTCTACAATGTCAACATTTTTGTTCTTTGGAACACACGGACAAGGACTTGAACCTTGAAGGATTCAAATATCAAAATCGTTTCATCAGCACAAATAACAAACACTAGTTAAATGATGAAATGCATACATACACGATATCACGGCACATAAGTATGAACATCAAGAAATGTTATTCGTTGTATCGGATACTAAATCCAACATCACAAAACAGCAATAAAAAGCGATAGGACAAAAGTTGTCGCGTTTAAATTTAAAGTTCAGCGTAATACTAATGCATCTACAGTTAAGAAGTATATTAGATACAGTAATATCACACTCAAGTCCCGGCACGGTACATGGAATTATGTCGCAACGGAAGAATCAAACAAGTTTAAAATTGTTCTATGTTAAAGGTACCAAAGGCAGTGCCTCAATGGACTATAATAAAGATAATGTAACGCTTAAGAAATTTTTTAAGCTTGCAAATCATTCTGTAAACTGTTAACCAAACGTAGTAAAAAGGTTGGCGAAAACATTATGTATTAATTCACCATGACGTGCCTTTTGTCATTATTAGAAATGATCTAGACATGAGCAACATCATGTAACAGCGAAACAGGCACTGTTTTAGTACTGTTGAAACACTGTCTTTCTTGGTGCTTAAAGCGGGTATATACGATTATTTATATGTGTTTAATTGTAATATATTGATAGAATATGTTACAATTACACAAAAAAGGCAAGAAAAATTATACATTTAAGCCGAATTTCATAAAATGCAGCAAAGACAAATTAGCGGCCCGAGCCGATTGTGACGTACATATTTTCCTACAATAACCGAAGCATTCGTCTTTGTATTAGGATTGGAGTTAGTGTTCGTGTGTCGTATGAATAGATATCGTTGCAGGAATTCAAATAAACCGTTAAACTAAGTTCAAATTAACATCGTACATGTATGATATACATTCTGGCGAATTCGGCTGTACAGCCGTTTTCAATTTCAGAATTAAATATCTGGCTTGTTTCGCATTTTTTGACACATGTTCTTCTTAACTTTTATTTTAATTTATATTGAAATATATTAATAATACGTTTTTTACACATTTTATATAAATTCATAAATATTTGATAAAATCGTATATACCCGCCTTAAGCAATTCGCCTTCAATTAACGTTGCTTTTGTATAATTTTACAGATAGCAAATACTGGTCCACCCCTGACAAATGACTGTGCATTATTTTCTCGTTAATTAAGTAGAGGAGAGGCTGTTTACTTAATGTGAACAAGAACAATCCTCCCTAAAAATGTCGATATAACGGGGAAGTCAGGTTTCCTTCCGAACAAATGGATGTGCGTTTGAACTGATTTTATAATTTATTGAAGGCACTGCATATTTATGGTGACTACATTTTGTGTGCTTTAGTTGCTGGAGTTAGCAATGACTTTGTCAATATGTTTTCAAGCTATTAAATTTTGCTAACGTGATTTATTTCCGTTTATGAAAATAGAATCTCATGTTATGTGACAAGAGCACTCAATATTCACTTTTTATGCAAGCACTATTAAAGTTTTTTAGTAAAATAAAACATCATATTTAATAGCGATAGATTCTATCATTTTTGTTTATACACATTTAGACAATCTCAAAGAACACACGAATAAAAAAGACCTATAAAAGCCTATATGAAGTGCGAACATATGCGGTCGCCGTAGCGTCGGACCAAACAGTCTTGTCAGGAGTTACCATGCTTTTTTTCATGCTATTGTTTCGTAGTGTCTTAGTCGGACATAACGTCTCTTCATCAGATTATTCGGATGCAGAGGTATATATGAAGCTACACTTGTCGGATAAGTCCGTATGCCAATTTTTTTTATATAAAAATTTAAGTCTATATAATTAAACAATTAATAATATATTATAACAGCAAATATATGATCCAATATATGTTGTCGTATAATGACTATCTAAAGGAAACTATTGTAACGTAAGACATTGATTAAAATGGGCCGATCTACCACAATTGTTCAAAGCTAAAATATTGTTGAATAACAGACCTCAGATGTAAGAAAGTTTTGCATAATGAAATTAAAACCCCATTGTCGGAAACTCGAAGATAATACACAACAGCGATCAGAGAACTACATGTAGGTACAATAAAGGAAATCAAATAAAGTAAAAAACCAAACTAAAGTCGACCCATTTCAATACAAAATGTTACGACATTGTATGTCATCTCTATGAGTAACATGTTTGTCATGGAGGCCCGATCCAATGATAACCATTTAGTATAAAAAGAGAGTCGAATTTTGTAGTAGACAGATACGACTAGACTTGAAATATAGCTTTTATGAGAAATTTTGATTTTCCGCCGAATTTATAAAATGATATGCTTTGCATTTGTGTACATTGAACATTGGTATACAATTCAATAAAATCGTATTTTTACTATTACAATACCATATAGACAGAAATATTTTTGAAACAACGTTATACAAGACTTTATTGTGAGTTACACCCATTGTGTCGCCGTTACGAATAACGTTACACTATTTTGCTTTGAAAAGCAATCGAAATCTATTAATTTTAAATTTAACTTTGGTAAATATTTTTGTCAACGGCATATGTTCCGGAAATATACGATCAAAACACCAAAGTTATAAAATCTAATATTTGTTTTTTCATAACATACATCATCTTCATTCTTTAAACTACAAATATAACACTTGAATTCACCGCTAACATTACAGAATTAAATGTAAGACACATATTGCTATATGCAAAATATTTTCAATTGTTATTTTATGCCTAAGGTACATTGGTACTTTTTACATTAGGTAAGATGGGATATTTTTTTAAGCTCTCTGAAAATATCCTCAACTTAAGATTTGACGTTTTAAAAAACACAACAAATGAACGTGTTAACGTTTTGCCGGACGTTGCTAAATTTCGAAAGTTTATTTGTAATCTCGTCTGGATTAGGTCGATCTGTTAGTTGTTTAAAAGCGCTATTTTGATATGAGGTTTTCTTGTCGAATATTAAATTCTTTCTCTTAATTGCTATATACTTTTAACAGTCAAAATCAAACACAGAAAGATTTTAACAGCTAAGTAAACAAATAAACTCCCTGAATTTCATCTTAAGAAACTAAATTATGTTTGGAAATAAACACCTTACCAATTTACATTATTCAGTTAACAAAGATCAATAATTTAATCATTTTAGATTATAAAGCTTTTCAATATACTATTCATTTAAGATTCCTAAATGTTTTTTGCATAAAGATCGTGTATTAAATATAGATTTTAAGAATGTTTTTATATCAATAGTTGTTCAAATTACAAGAATAGTACAACAGTAACGCTAATTGTCGTTTAACATATAAACAGTTATTTAAGTAAAGCACATTGCGCAAAACATGTTCCTCTGGCAGCGTGCACCGTTTCAATGTATGTATGAACATATTTTCCGATAATTCTTAAACACTATTTGTTTTGCCCTTACGTGTAATTCATAATATTGGTGCGATAAAGGTTTATTTTCTGTTGGGAAAATAGGCTGTATTCTCTGATTTTCCACGAAATGTATCATTCTCTTATATTCCTGGCACTTGGCTTGGCCTAATAGGATGTGTACGCATATGGATTACAGGAAGGGGATGGGGTTGGGGGTCCGTTGGCGTGCTATACTAGATTTTTGTTTATAGACTATCTACGGTTGCTTCTGGGAACCTTTCAGCATTGATATATTACTAGTAGTTTATGTCTTTTAAAAAGGGTTATATACCAAATAATTCACTCGTAAACAATAATAGTAATTATCCAATTATTACTTATTTACACATAAAAGACAATTGAGGTCAGTTTACAGCCTAATCAAGTTCTTTATGCACTCAACACGTTTGAAAGTGATGTACGGCTAACGACAAGGTGAAAAATAAAGTATTTTTGTAGAACAATTGTTACATATTAAATGAACCGAGGGAATGAATAAGTAAACATGTTTTCCGATAATATCCCATGTTTTTATGCTATTCATTAATGTTCAGACAGAAATAACACCATTCATGTTAAGATAGAAATAACACTTTGCCATCATTCATCAAAATTGTTTTATCCTTTGATATTCTTATGGAAACAACTTTTTGCAATTTAGACGTTGTTTGAGATGACATAACGTTGGGTTTTCCTCTTGAAAAAAGTACATTTACATTACATGTTACGGAATATTTAGTTAAAACAGCTTAACGAATTCTGATATCACGTGTTGTTTTTTGCATTAGTTCCATTACGTCAGGTCTACCTATCTCTACCTCCAAACATACACAACATTATATTTGTAAATGATCATGCTGATATTGTGTCAAGAGCATATCTAGAATATTATATTAGGAATCATGATTAAACTGTATGGGTAGCTTGCAATGTTTGAAAACCAGACATAAAACTGAACTGTGTATGTGCGGTGAATTTCACGCATACATGTAGCATTGCCAGTTCTAGTTATCAAATAATCTGTTTTTATTTGAAGGCAATACACATGAATTGTTGTCACTTCTTAGTTTGCCCAACGTGTACTTCTGTAGTTGTATTTAAACAAAAACATACAAATTCGGTAACTAATCTCTGACATTATTGAACATTTCATTCAACAACATTCGTTCAATTAAAGACAAAAACAATATTTAGTCCACAGTTTTTCCGACATCGCTATGCCATTTTTCAACGTCTGCAAAGAACTTAACTCAAAGATATAAACTTTTAGAAAACGTAAAAGACATTCGATGAATTTTATTATACTTATCGATATAAATCACAATATATTTCATCCAACATTATGTTTTCACTTCAAGCCACCAAGAAGCAAACTCAATATAATTTCAGCGCGAAACCCATTATTTTGTGCAAGCTTGGCCTTTTTGTGATGTATTCTAACAACTACACGCATATCATTGTTTTTATTATATGAATGAATTAGTCTCGTAAACGTCATGCATATTTCGTGATGATACTTAGCTTCACGTATTGTATTGTTTGGATGTAATGACTGGAATTTTGCAAACTATTACTTTGCATTCAATTCATTATCATTCTCGATCCAACGATACAGTTATTGCGATTTTAGGAAAACATTCTTGCGAAAAATAACCATGATGTGTCATGGAACCGAAATGACACTTGTATGATTTTACAAACATCTGAACTCGGTGAAAGTTTTAAAAGAGTTTGTCCGGATTGTTTATTCTTGCTTATACACGTGTAAATGTATTAAAGAAGGGAAAGTTGTCTAGAGCATCAAATAACTCACAAATACAGCAAACAATAATAACATATTTATAACATATGCGAAAGGCGCAAGGGTCTTTCTTTGGCGACCACATACAATGCAGGTGTTCTTTTAAAAGGAAGACAACCAACGGTTTTATTATATGGCCTATTTGTTTGTGAAAGTGGATTGTGAAAGCATGAATAATAAACATGTAATAGGACGACACACTAGAGAACAAGACTTTTAAGCGACCCAAGTAGCTCAAGTCTACACTGCGCATTCGTGCAGTCTGGTTCGGAGTTATCCTGTCCGCTATAAAGTCACGCAAAGTTTCGTGGTGCCATAGGTGGACAATATTTCTTGTCAACATATTTTACGGATAGAGAGGTTTATCTGGATCCACACTGTTCGGTCAGAAATTCTTTATGTTTTAAATTGATAAATATGTTTTTACAGCTAAATTTTAATCAAGCAGTGTTAATTACTGTTAAATAAATAAACTCCCCGGATTCTGCAACACTTAAAGATCACCGGCAGCGGTTTTAAAAACATTAACTTTACCAATTTTATGTGAGATTATAATGTTTTAATGCATATCCATGCAATTATTCAATTAAAACCATCGTATTTATCGAGTATGCAGCCAATAACTATGCTGAATTTTCGCACTTCGCGATCGAGTCGACATTTTTGTTCAGACCGAAGGTTACGTATGAAAGCACCACTTGCTTGATTTCATTAAAAAAGAATCGATATCAGCTGTTTTCATTGTAAAGTTCGACATATGTATCGAAGGTTTTTTTAGTACACACACATGGCGGCGTATCTAGATTGTTTAAAGTATTGAATTATGATTTAATCAGACAATTATAAATAACACATAATGAACAGATACAATTATTACCAGAAATTGATCGATGTTCGATTGCAAGTCCAAACTAACTGTTCAAATTTAACACTTCAACAACGTAGTCAAAACAAATAATGTTAATTTGAAATGAATGATTCTTACTCAAATGCCGCGTCATTAAATCCAGATTTGTCTATAATATTTATTTATTATTTTCTTTTGCTATTATATCCGGACAGGGACATTTCGTTGAAACCCGATTCTGACTCTTCACACAATTTGGTATTTATGCTAAATTGATCTCGTTGTTATCGCCATTTACTTAAAAGTGAAAATTATCTCATTTCTGTCATTTGATATATATGTATATAGTTGTCTTAACAATAAGCCGTAATTTCATATAAATATGACGAAATTATATTGTTCTAAACTCTCCAAGAGCGAGGTGAATTTATGTCATAAAGAACAAATACCATGTCAAAATATATTTATTTTACATTTTATTTCAAATCTAGTTAGCAATACTTTCCTGCTGGTGCAGTATGTTGTATATTATGTTACAATGATAATTGCAGACAGATTATCTGCTTGTTTTATTACTGTCTGTGCAGATGAAATTGATAACAGTAGATCACTGATAACATGACATCAGATACAAACAGGACCGACTATTTTATTTTTTCACTCTCCGAATTTCCTTGTTCATTTGTGGGACATAGAAACCATACAACAAATAAGTGGATTGAAAAGGGCTGCCGCAGAAGCGCACACCGGCATTTATTTATTGCTAAATAAAAAAGCAATAATGCAAATAAACCATCAAAAATGGGCAAAATTGTCCCATAAAGTTGGACGAACAACAAAGTCCATTAAGTTGGACTCAACAAAGTTCGACATATATCATCTAGGCATGTATATTATGCATGCAAGTAATCATTATACAGTGAAATGACAACACAATAAAATCACAGTAAAAAATACATTGAAAATCATAACGACGCAGGAAGAAGGGTGGGGTGGTGGTTAAAATTGCGCTTTAGACACAATGAAATCTGCTTTGTTCTGAATCTCCACTGACACCAAAGTACGTATGGGATTTAACCCCATCACGATTAATTATTATTTAGTTAAACAGAGATTAAATATTAAATCGTGCTAGTGTATGAAACACTTTTATATACATGATTCTTGTTCTGAAAAAACTGGGCTTAATGCATGTGCGGAAAGTGTCGTCCCAGATTAGCCTGTGCAGTCCGCACAGGCTAACCAGGGACGACACTTTCCGATTGTATGACATTTTTCTTTTAAAAATAAGGTCTCTTCTTAGCAAAAATCCAATTTATATACATATAAAAATTCAATTTATGATCATTTCAAAGAATACTGTATTTACTAGTACACGAATAACGCTCACTGCCACCTAAATATCAATTGTTAAAATGTAAAGCACATTGCTCAAACACGTTCGCCTAGCAGCGTGTACCTATGTCAGAACATGTTTCCGATACTTGTTAAGCACTATTTGTGTGTCCTGACATATTATTTATATTATTGGTGCAATACTAGTTTATTTTCTGGAGGGAAAATATTCGCATTATCTTAAATTCCACGAAATGTATGATTCCCTGAGAGTCCAGGCGCTTTGCTAAGCCTGAGTATTAGTACGTAGATGGGCTATGGGGTTCAGGGGCATATTCGACGATTTTTTTAAGATCGTCTGGGGTGGCTCTTGGGGACCTTTCGGGCGTCTATATATTACAATTATTTTTTTGCTAAAAACGTAATGTTGCGTACCAGTTAATTAAGTCGTAAAATAAGAATTGCAATAATTCAATGATTTCATGTTGAAATATAAAAAAAAGTGAACAATTTACAGTCTCATTAAGTTTGTTATGAACTCATAGCATACATTTGCATAGGTTAAACGAATTTGAAATCAATATACGGCTTACATCGAGGTATCAATCAATTTTGAAGAACAAACTTTGCGTGTTACATTGACTGTCGCAATTAATTTATAAACATACTTTTCAATAGTTTTCAATATGTATTGGAGTGTAATAACCTTTTATCATGTTAAGAATGAAATTTATTAATCATTAACAAGAGGAAAGAACAACTAACTTATGTCAATAGTGCCTTGAGTCGACAAAATATTTTTATCCGTCGATTATCATATTAAAAAACCTTTTTGCAAATTGGCTGTCATTTGAAATTAAATAAACATGGGATTTCATTATGAAAAATATTGTTGATATATTGCATCCATGTTCATGAATATTTTGTTTAAGCAGCTGAGCGAATTCTGATTCTTCATTATTTTCTGCTAAATCTCGCTGATGTTTTTTTCCTACTATTGCAGACGTTTATGTCGCAGATTTCAACCGCCTTGCAAATCTTCTGTCAGATACAAGGATTCGGCAGGTTTTCAAAGTTATATAACGGCATACTCTGTTTAATGACTGGGTTTACGGTCTTAAGGTTAAATAAAACATTTCCCCTGTCATTAGTGTTAAAGTGGAATTACACAATACCTCTGTCAGAAGTCTCCAGAGATAAATTTATTTGACAATCAGACTCGCGTAATAAACCTTACTAGTAGCATGATTGATTTCACAGCTTATATACTTTTATTTTAGTCTAAAAAACATATTTTTTTAATTTAAATTTTTAAATTCAGAGCTTCGCATCACAAGACTCACAAGACAGTTGCCAACATTGCCAGGTTTTGTGGGGGAAAAATATAAAAAAAAAACACAAGTATTTAATACAGCGAAAACAATACTAAATACATTATTAACTACACATTTAACATACGCGGACGCTATTACCTGTTAATTCTTAAAACGACTGTATTCAATACGTAATACAAAATAATTGTCTTTTGCAGATTAAAGTTTTCAACATATATGACTGTGAACTAATGCATCATTGAATGTTGCCAAGTAATTGGTATGCGTTCGAGCGACCTAATGCTTTACTGTTCTAACTCCTTCCGCCAATGCGGACTAATCAAAATCGATATTTTGAAAACATTTTGAATCTTAATATATTATGCTCTTATTCAGTGGGGGCAAAGAGAGTTTTGTGTGCAGAAGATGTATTGAGATGCATCTTAAAACGTCAACCGACATGCCCTTATTTTTCACTCGGCCTCTGTTTGGTAGTTCCTTATGTCTGTATAAAGAGATACATTAGCTGCTACCCTATATACCCACAATTTCCGACAATATTGCTGTAATCTCACTGTTTTCTTTCTGATTCCGAGTTATATCAAGCGCACTAGTCCAGTGGTTTAAAATCATATTCTACAAATAAATAACCGTATGTTTGGGACAAAATTGAAATATTCGAATGCCGAAAAAATTAAAGCGAATAGTTGCTTATATTTCAACATACAAAAACTCCACAAAACGGCGGTATGCCAAGTCCTTGAGCAGTTATAGAAGACGAAATTTTTTATTTGCTGATAAATTTGTTATAATGTCTTGATTAGCTGAACAAGCGATTCGTTATTATTTGACCGATTTTCATGATCCCATTTTGCGTAGTTTTATCATATCCCGTTTTGTTAAAAATTTAATCTGGAGAATTAATTTTTCTTATTTATCCGACCACTCTGTACAAACATAACAGTTTTGTTCTTAAGAACACACTGCCGACAAGGTTTTGAAACATGAAGGATTAATATGAAAGTTTGATCGCGTGGGCATGAATCATTACGCCATGCATACTTAAAAGAAAACTATTGACTTTGGATTATGTTACGGATAGAAAACACTGGCTCAAACCTGACACATGTCTTGATATAGTCTGTCTCGTTTAAGCGAGGCTGTTTACTTTATTTAAACATGAATAAGAAAACATTATGTTTAATTTAAACGTTGCGAAAAAGATGACGATATTTCGGGAGATCAGGTTTTGGAACGACTTGCTGTGCGTGTCAACTGTTTTAGAATTAATACGTGTAGAAGGCACTTTATATTGCTGATGACTTCATTTTTTGAGCAATAGTTGCGAATAACTGTTAATATTGCAAACATTACTGAATTCTTCGCTTTCTGTAAACGGAATCACAATTTCTAAGACAGTATCAATAAAGATGACGTTCTTCTTAAATACACAAGTTATGCACACACTAGTTTTTTTTAATTATATCAAAGCAATTGCAATCGAATATTGCAATTTAGTTAATAAGCATATCAACTGTTGGGAATCAAAAATGCAAATGTAGCTATATCACGTTTCAATTAGAAGACTTATAATATGAATTTGAGAGCAATAAACTTCGCAGAGTAATTGACAACTGCATAAAAACGTGCGAACATTTATATAACGCGGCCGGCGTAGCTACAGTCAAAGCGGTTACCTTATATACACTCAATGTGCAATCATACAGATGTATATTCATGTTAATTATCATTTTGTGATGTATTCGTGAAATACATTGCTTCCCAAAATGCCATTTAGCTTCAGGAGCCTTACATTATAAATATAATTTGTTACCAAATAATTATCATGCATACATTGTATATTTATATTTGTTACCGTTGACTTTCAAATTATGAGTTTTGCGAACACAAATTCCGAGGTTTCACATCACAAATAAATGTACGTATGCTTGGCAAAATATCTGACAGTCGAACGCGATTTAAATTACGGGGTTCACCAGCCTTTTATTACTGAACGAAACGGCGAATACGCCTAGTCTTGGAACTGTAATAGGAACACATTTCTTTGATGATATATGTGATAGTATTTATTAATTAGCTGAGTTAGCCATTAGTAATTATTTTACTGATTTAAATGATTATATATTGATATGTTTGGTTGAAAAGCATTGTTGTATCGGATAACTGTGTACAAACTTAACATTTGTGTTCTTTGGTAAACACGCTTTACAAGGTTTTGAAACGAGCAGGCTTAATATGACATATATTTTATCAACAGAAACTTAAAAAAAAACTTTTAATTATGAAATGCATGTGAATTAAAAGCGTTTTCTTGTTAATATAATGTCATCAATAGTCGTGCGACTTAAACAGTGACATTAAGTGTGTATGGCAACTATATTACTTACTGTATTTTAACAACCTCATTCACGACGTATTATTATTTAGTGAACATAGTCGGTTAGACATTCGTGCATATTTTATGTTGACACAAAATTCCACGTATTGAATTGTTTGAATGTAATCAAGGATAATTCTCAACATATCACTTTTCATAAATATAACATTATTCTCGATTGCAAGTTTTTCATAAAACATTCTTGTGAAAAGTCATTATCATGTCTTTTCATAGAAAACAAAGGCCACGTAGATGGTCTATCGCATAGCTGAACGCCGAATGATTATTCCTGTTTATATAAGTGTTACATTTTTAAAAAAGACGAGAAACGTTGTTTAGAAAATACGAAGTTCGAAACAAAGCAATGTTCAAAGACACCTAGCACGCATGCATGGTTATTCTAAGTGGTCTTGTGAGGTTTCTTCAGCAAAAAGACGCCTAAAATAAATAATGACATAACACAACAATCGTGGATAACATATGTGCACAGAGGTGTTTGTTCTTTGTTTGGCGTCCTTTTAAAATCCATGTGTTCCTTTTAGCAATAGCCAAAACATCAACGCTAGATGTGGTTTGTTAACATAGATTTAAAGAGATACAAAATGCTCTTTTTATTTGTGGTTGGAGCACACTATTCCATTTTAATGTTTCGCAACGATATCTACTCATACGAAACACGAACACTAACTTGGTATATGAGCATGTGTTTAATATATTCTTCCGCAAAAATCAGCATTTGAATCTATGATCTATATTGGCTATGATCAGAGACACGAAAAGTAGTAGTAGTAAGTAAGTTTATTGTAAACAAAGGCCTCCGGCCCATAAAACATCATGTTTACAATATATATATATACAGATAATACAGAGAGTTGTCCCTACCTATATATATATATATATATATATATATATATATATATATATATATATATATATATATATATATATATATATATAAATGTACAATATCATTGAATTGAGAAAACAAACAAAAAACAAATACGAACAAACATACTTCCACTACAAGTTTTACGTTCCATATGAAGAACGTATTAAATGGTAAACATAAAAGGCTATTTTTTTAATAACAAACTCATTTTCATTTCTTAACAGATCAAAGAAATTTGAAACAGTTTGCCTACCATGATACCAATTATACAAATAGATTTGCCTAATGTCAGCATATTTAGAGCATTCAAAAAATACATGATATTCATCCTCTGTTTTTACAGATTCATTTTCTAATTGACAATGTGCACATATTCTAAGATTTCTTGGTATTCCTAATTGTCTACCTAACTCTATTAAAGTAACAGCGAAGCAATCACTGCTTTACTACTGTTGATACACCGTGTCTGTCTCGTTAAGGAATGGCAGTGTACTCAATTTAACATGAATTATTCTCATAAAAAGGTTACGATAAACAGGAAATCTGGTTTAGGATCGACAGGATGTGCGTGTCAACTGCTTTTATATTTGATAGAAGGCACTGAATATTGATGATGATATCATGTGTTTGCTGGTGGAGAGCAATTAGTTTGACCTTTAAATTGTAAAGCTATTTTAGATTGCGAAAATGATTGAAGTCGTCAGTTCCTGGCAACGAAAACTCATTTTTAACGACAAAATCAATCAACATGCTGTCAAAATAACTTTCCCATTTTATGCATGCACAGATTTTGTAGTAAAACATATCATATTTATTTGCCATTAAATAAATCATTTTAATTTGTAAACATGTAGCATTTTGTTAAAAACACAAACACACGAACGCATATGGAAAGCCTTCGACACCGATATCACTTTCATATTGAAACATGCATTATACTTTTGATTTGAGAATAATACCTTTTGCAGTCTAATAGACAACTTAAATAATGCCCATTTTCGCTCGACGCGACTCATACATAGTTTCTGTATGTATTTGGAAGTCCATAGAATGAGGATGATAAGTAATTAAATATGACTCAATACAGAATATCATATTTCAGCTATAACAGAGGGACACTATAAACAAATACAGTGTGTTCCTGGATGTCATTGAAACGTGTCAAATTTAATATTCAGTGCGAGAAAATATTTCCCATGGCTTTTCATTCGGAATTCTTTTGAACAAAACACTTTATTATTTAGAATAATATTGCCCGTCAATTTTAAAAATAAAATATTTGTTGCACCATAACATACATTATCTTTATCGTTGAAAATACAAATATCACAATTGAACTCACCGAATGTATTACAATATCAAAGTCGAGAACAATGGAGCTTTACGGCAAACATGACGGAGACAAATTAAGGCCGTATGGACATGTGTAGTTTAAAAAACGGATTAGAATTAAGTATTGTCCTGGCGACAGTATAAATAGCTTGCTCTCAAAATGCTCCCATCTGAAACTTTGCGTGAAACAAATCCGCATGTTTATGAAGCGTCAAATTGGCGTACAAATGTATTAAAACTCTCTTCTGTATATTTATGATCCGTTAGTTGTTCTTCGGTGATTTTTTTTCTATTTAAATTCTTTATAAATTCTGAACAATCAAAACACCCGTACCTTTAAATCTAAAAGAAATACTCTTTTAATAAACATGGTATTGAATTTCATGCTTAAGTACGATTTGTTTTAATTGCTTGTTCTAATTCTTAGCATAAGATGAACGCTCATGGCCACTTCAAAGAGAAAAGAAAATTCTATAAATGTAGTTCTATATTACGCAATGTATTACTGCACATTTATTTTTGTGTCTCAACATGGAATTAATATATGTATATAATGAGTATGCAGATGGGCCTTAGGGGACGTTTGTGGTGGCCTTTCCGGACCTTCCATCATCAATATATTTGTAGTGTTTGATGTTAAAATGAGCGGCCATTGTTATCTGCCAATTTATTAATAATTCGAGGGCCATAAAACAGAAAATCTTTATTTAATCTGTCTGGTAATTAGAAATAGAACGCTCTCAAAAATTCCCATTAAGTTTCATTATGATCAAACTTAAACTGTTTGTGTTGACGCCTCAAACCAGTCTGCTGTCGCCCCAATGTTCCCATAAAGCATTATACATTACACATTAATGACAGTTTAATATTTCATCACCCATATACGAAGCCTCTTTTGGGGCAATATTGAACCTATTGTGCTGTATTTAGACAACTTTCGGGAAGGATGGTTCTATGCCAAGTTGTGAAACTCCAGCTGCTGGAGCAGTATTGAATTCTCATTAAAAACAATTAGTTGGTCCTTTATTTAAGGCAAATGACCGATTGCCCAAACAATACAAAACAGCACAATACAGCACAATACAAACCAACATAAACACAAAATATGAATAAAGCTGGGGTCACCGCCTCGGAACGGTCAATGCAAAGCATTGGGGGTTTAAACCGGTTATAGAGCGCTCAACCTCACACTTGGCCCAACAATATTCATAATACATTTAAGTGTAAATAAAATTTATTAAGCATTGTAACTCAAATCAAACAATAATAAAAGGGAATTAAAACGCATTCAATTTAATTACAATTTAATTACTCAATGGTATTGAAGATACCAGAGCAACAGAGTTACAACTTTTTGACGAACGATAAAATGAAACTACAAACAAGTGTCAACTACATTCCTTCTTTATAGAAAAAGATTTAAAAATATAGCGTCATTAAGTTAATATTTCAGATAATCAGCGCGCAAATACAGGAAGAAGAAGTAATAATGGGTGTAAAAATTCCAAGTTGTCTGGCAGTTTCTGTCTCACTTCATAAAGCGGTTCCCACTCTTGGGAATAGTCTCTGTCTGCGATAACGCACTTTAAATACATTCGTTCATGACATCTTAATCGAGAAGTTATGTATTTAAATAATTTTGTTTGAAATATCCTGAGATCAAGACTCGTTGTTCGACAGTTTCTCCATAATGTGCTCTCGCATAAGCGAATTGTAGCACATCATTTGCTAATAGTTTTCGTCACCTGTGTATTCGAAGGACCAGCTCTTGATAATGCATTAAACCCTATTTTTTTCCTTAAATTCTTAAAAGTGTAGATGTGTAGATCTTATATGCATCAACAGGTTTACTTTGACTGTTGTTATACAATAGGAATAACTAGGGATTGCAAAGAATTGTGAAATCATATTCGGATATTCATGTTTGTTTACTCGAATATATGCGAATATTTTATTATAAACTGCAGGGTTCAACTTTTACTTTTAACTTTTAAAGAGTTCTAAAATGGTAGTCCTATTCAAATATTGCTGTGTAATGAACCCACGCACGAATACTAGGAACGCCTATCTGAATGTTTAATTAAAGGAAATAATTTAATAGTAGCATTGAATTGCACATTTACGTCAAACGAAATATTTGTTCTGCAACAAAAACTATTTATTTAAAAAGCGATTTCAAGACTAGGAAATCCCTCCAAGTAAAGGCTACCAGTAAAGGCTAGGAAAACATTCATATTACTGTACTTCATGTATAATTGTTCTGTTGGTAACGCGCAAAAATACCTCACAGAACTTTTAAAAGAAAAAGTACTAGCACGTAACCTACGATCTACCGTCTCGTATGACGGATGTTATGATGTGAAACGCACAAAGAGAAAAACTTTCATGGACAAGAGTTTCGGAGTTGTTGGTCCGAAACTGTGGAATGACCTACCATCAAGCATTCGGACTTCTGTCTCAATAGACATTTTCAAAAGGAATTTGAAAACATTTCTCTTCAGAGACGTTTACAACCTATTTTAATTTGAATACCTGTGATTTCAAAACAAATCGAGGCTCAGTTTTGTGGGCTTATTTGTCCAACAACCATGACTCAGAGGACTAAGAAATTAAAGAATTGTGCGAGCTTCTTCGCTCGAAAAGGATATTTATTGTACAAGTGACCGGTAACCAAAAATCATTAGGGCTTCTCTGCTCAATTATTGAATGACATCATCCAGCGGTCTTTTAGTCACGTTTAGCCCCTCTTATTGTGTCTTATAGTCACACTGAAATTTTAACCTTCAAGTTGTGTCTTGTAGTCACACTTGGTCAGTCTATTTGTGACTTGTAGCCACAATAGTTCAAATACGGTTGAAACCCAAAAGGAGTGTCCGTAAGGGTGACAGGCGACCGGTAGCTGTGGGATCCGACAGCAAGAGTGCAGAAATATCCTTTCACGTATTCATTCAGTTAATGATAAAATAGTATCTTCATGTTGCCAAAACTGTGCTCATAATATCATTATAATTATCGTCTTAACCCTAGTTATATCAATTTATTACATAATATTTTATTTTTCCTGTGTTTTAATATCGTAGCCTGCATTGTTTTATTGTTTAATTTTCTTACAGAATTTTTATTTATATCACACATTTTTAGATTATTAATCCTTTAATTAATGCTGCATAAAACTATCAATCACTCTTATTTTTATCATTGCATGTATATTTATATGTTTTGTACAAGGCCATTGAATATAATTATATAAATAGGCGTTTCATCAAATTAGCAAGTTTCAAGTTTGTCTCTCAGACAAGATAATCTATGACATGTTATAATAAATATGAATGTTTAGAATATTTTGGTATTTAACATGTATTAGTCTGCTGTGTTGAAAGCGTGCTTTTTTGGAAGGACTGGTTTTTTTAAGTTCTTTTCGTCAGAAATATATACCTGAATAAACTGCAACACCAAGTATCTAAAACTTTGAACATTTGATGTTCATCTTTTCCGAACTAGCGACAAACAGTATATTGACGCATACACATTCTTATTTAATGCTTGCCTTTCAGGTGGTTTATATAGAAATATCAGTGAATTAAAATTGATGATTTCACTGTTTCAAACATTCAATCACTGCTCTTATAAATAACTGTATATCACATGGAACCTTTCCCGACATGCTTAAAATTGCAAACGTAATACCTTTATACAAGGGGGGATCGGCAGAAGATCCCAATAATTATAGACCAATATCACTTTTACCTACTATATCTAAAATATTAGAAAAGTATAAAGCTAAACAATTGCATATATATCTAGAATCTACAGGTCTATTAAACAAAACTTAGTCGGGTTTTCGCAAATATCATTCTTGTCAAACAGAATTGATTAATATAGTTGAATCATGGCTTAAACAAATTGATAATATAAATCTGGTAGGTACAATTTTTTTTGGATTAAAAAAAAGCATTTGATCTTGTGGACCATAGGGTTCTTTCATACAAATTAAAACTTCATCATTTTAATGATAGGCCATGCAACCTATTTTCTTCATAACTCTGCAATCGATTTCAGTATATCAAAGCAGAAAACACTACCTCTACTTGTAAAAGCATCATTGCTGGTGTTCCCCAAGGATATATTTTAGGACCTCTTCTATGTCTTATTTCCGTTAATGATCTTTCGCTAGATCTTACATGTGATTCTGCAATGTATGCTGATGATACAACATTGCACACTGTGGGAACAAATATTCAAACACTTCAAAATATTTAAGCTACAAACAAATCTTTAAATTGTAAATGATTGGTGTCAAACTAATAACATGATTATTAAGCCACTAAAAACTTCTTGTATGGTATTAGGGTCGACACGGAAAGCTAAAATCTAAAACTTAAAATTTCAGATACGGTGATCGAAACAGTAAATTATCAAAAAACTTCTTGGCCTTTATATTGACAATACTCTATCTTGGAAACTACACATTAACAGCGTTTGTTAAAAAATTTCACCACGAATGATTCATTTGCAAAAAAACCCATATTTAACCCTTGAAATGCGTAAGCTCTTCTATAATGGTTATATCTCACCTATATCCGACTACGCATGCGTTACCTGGAGTTCAGCGGCCAAAACGGAACTTAAAAGAGTAGTCAACATACAAAAGCGTTGTGGTGCACATATTTTAAATAAAAAGTACAACACTCATTTAAAAACACTATTCAAAGATCTAAAATGGTTGACTTTCGAACAGCGTAATCACTATTTCACGTCAGTTATTGTATTTAAAGCATTTCACAATCAAACCCTAGCATACATACGTGACCTTTTGACACCTTTACAAAATAATCACTATAACTTGCGATCTTGCGAAAAGGGGGATTTAAAGCTAGTGCGAATACCCAAAACAAACTATTTCAAACAATCGTTTGAATTTTCTAGCAAAAAAATTTGGAATTCGTTACCCCAATCTATACGTCAACAAACAATTTAATTACATTTAAGATTTTTTTTAAAGCTTATCTTTCTTCCACACTTTATGAAATAAACTGAACATGCTTCATGTTGTTTTAGTAAATAACATTAGTTTAATGTTTGAATACTGTTTTTGCATAAATGGTTATTGTAGTTTTATGTCTGTCATTTGTTTTTAATTATAATATATATCATTGTAAGTGTGCATGCATTTATGATTCTTTATGTTTTGTTCTTATTGCTCAAGATGAAATATGATGTATTTGTTGTAAATTGTATATTGTTAGAAGACCTTGTTGAAAATGAGAAATGAATTATATAAATTGCATATTATGTAATTTTATCTGATGTATTTCTTAACAAGTCTATCTTCTTTAAATAAAGATGTTATTATTATTATTATAATAATCGAAAACTTTTACTGTTTACTGTCAAATGACGTCATTTTTTTACGAAATGACATCATTATCCCAGCGATCTTCTTTAGTTAAACAATTTAAAATGTTGATTTATATAAACGGTGAAAAAAAAGCATACAATAAAAAGAAAATGCGTTTGGTTCGGTGAAATATCGATTTTAATTCACTATTGATTACAGAAAGTATATTCTTTTCATTCGTGGCTGCGCCACTCGTGAAAATATTATTTTCTATGATCACTTGTGAATTAAATTTTATAATCCACCGAATCCAAAAAATTTCCTCTATTTATTTGAATTGAAGAATATCAAGATAACGTCAACTTTTATTTTCTCAACGAATTTATGTTGTGTTTCCATTAAGACTGATAACCTGTGCATAAGACGCTGGTAACAGGGAGCGTATTAAAGTTACGAAAACAGAAGAGCATCACATAAGCGCCAAAAGTTTGATCACTTTTTGTTTTTTCTTTTCTGCTCTTGCAAATATTAATGTTCAAATCCATTAAAGCAGTGCTGGCAAATAAAGTGGGTATTAAAGTATTTTAAAACATAAGCGACTCAAGTTATTGACTCAACAGTGCAAATTTACAACAAACTAGCATAAATCCGGTACATGTATACAATATGTCACTTCATTTAAGATCGACTAAATGTGCATCGGCACACCTTCTGTTGTTAGCGCCATGGCATCGCAATTGGCTCCATTTCTTTTGAAAAGAAGCAAACATATTAAGATCGACCAAAAATAAATGTTTCTGTTGAGGCATCAATTTGTATATCTTGAAACTAATCGGCTGATGTAGCGATTCACTGGGTGGGTGGTCACCGTTACACATACAACAATATCGATTTGCACTCAACCATATCACTACTTATAAAGGTCATCATGTTCCGAAATAGGTTGTGATTGTTTGTTTGTTTCTGATAATGTGGGGATAGCACCACTTTAAAATATAAACTAAGGCAAAATATGTTGTAAAATCTACTTAATCTGTATATTTCTCCATTGTTGTTTGTTTTTACATATCCCGTCCGTAACGCCACCTCGGAAATACCATTGGTTCGTTTATGTATGCATCGCAAAAAGGGGTGCCGTCAGGTATTTACGGCCGCGAAAACATTGTTCATTATTTTAAATATATATGTGCTTAATACTGTATGCATATTTGACTTAATTGCGAGGACGCTTGTAACAGTTATTTATAAGAATTCGGTGATTAGGCAGAAATATATGTTGAGTACAATGGTCAAATTTAGGAGAAAATCATTTCAATATCAGTCGAGAAATGACCAAAGGTTATGGAAAAACATCATGTTAAAGGTTTTTAAGTATGATCCTGATTTATTTAATTATTGACCGTTTACGTAATGAGACTACAGCAAGCCTTCATCATTGATCGTTTCCTTAATGAGACTACAGCAAGCCTTCATCATTGACCGTTACCTAAATGAGACTACAGCAAGCCTTCATCATTGACCGTTACCTAAATGAGATTACAGCAAGCCTTTATCATTGACCGTTACCTAAATGAAACTTCAGCAAGCCTTCATCATTGACCGTTACCTAAATGAGACTACAGCAAGCCTTCATCATTGACCGTTACCTAAATGAGACTACAGCAAGCCTTCATTATAGACCGTTACCTAAATGAGACTACAGCAAGCCTTCATCATTGACCGTTACCTTAATGAGACTACAGCAAGCCGTCATCATTGACCGTTACCTAAATGAGACTACAGCAAGCCTCCATCATTGACCGTTACCGAAATGAGACTACAGCAAGCATTCATCATTGACCGTTACCTTAATGAGACTACAGCAAGCCTTCATCATTGACCGTTACCTAAATGAGACTTGAGCATTTCGTTCACATACTACATGTGTATCTGCTTTTTTAGCTCTTCGCGTTTGTCGAATTTTGTTAGCTAATAGTGAGCGACATTTAATCGCTTTGGTAAATGTGTTTCCATACAATGCCATCAATAGTGCATCAATTGTAGTTAGCATGATAGCCATTAAAAAGTGCTAAAGGAACACAATGTTCTTTTTAAGTCAATTATTGTTTTTGCGTGTGCATACGTTTGTGTATAAATACATTAAAGTATATGAGTAATGATCAAAAGAATACAATAATACAGAATAAATTATAAGCAAATATAAAAAGTCGTTTTTGTTGGTATTTTTACATGTGTACATGAGTTTATTGAATGGTTGATCATGTTTCATGCAGTGTGCATCTTTATTCATATGTAGTTTTTTCTCAGTGCATGTTTCTATCATAGGCGCTCGATGTCAATGACAATGTATGTCACCCCGCTCGCTTATTGAAATGCGCGCGCAGGCCGGGAACCTCGCTCTTTATACACAATAACAGCCACTAAACACTATGGGCGCCAGATTTGATTTTTGACGTGCTGATTTTTTTCTGGAAATCACCATGGCAGACGAAATCAAGTTTAACAATTAATAAGGAATTATTAATGTGTATGCAATTTACAGTATCTTTTGTTGATTGCCCCATTTATTGAGTGAAACAATAGTTACAAGGATTTATCACATTAGATAGAGAAAGAGCGAGGTTCCCGGCCTGCGCGCGCATTTCAATAAGCGAGCGGTGTGACAGCGAATTAATTATACATAATGACGCACTTCCGTTGCTTTAGAAAATGGCGAGTGATTTACCTTGTCAATATCTATGTATATAGTCGAACTATCTTTTTTTTAAGAAGACGTTTTGTCGGAAGAGTTTTATAAATCAAGTATGTGTATGCATTATAATAAACAACGGGTAACTAAAAAATAAATCAATCAATAAATTAAAAAAAACATTGTCATTGACATCGAGCGCCTATGGTTTCTATTATCAAAACGAAGCTTTACAATTAACCACCAAACATGCCAATAACTCGCCGTACAGGATATGCCCATACAATATTCCTTTTGATAATTGCTTAAACGACGATTGTATTTTTGCTATATTTTAATTCATGAATTCATTTGGTACTACATCGAAAATTGTGGTCAACCGGAACCAGAGAAAGAATAAACATGATTCATCTTAATGTTCTGCTTTAAAAACAGATTATACTATGAATGAATAGGAAAAAGATAATTGTAAATACAATGATGATTAATCTTTAGACTTTATCCATGGATATTTTATAACTGTGTCGAATATTGCGTAAAGCGTTTTTATTTCAATGCATGGTATTAACTACCAGTTAAATGAAGCTGCAAAAACTCATGTATATGTAATTATAGATTTTGTTTTCAACGAATATAATTATGTGTTTTACATTCATACCTTATGATAATTGTAATTTAATGATAATACAAACAATGCATTACTCGTAACCAGGTTTATCAAATATTCATCAATAGTATTTTAAAAAGTTAAATCTTCACGTATAAAATATGTTATTTATGCTTGAGGATTGCTTAACGTCGAATTATTGCAGATATACATGTAAATATACGACACTTTCAATGCGTGGTTCGTAAATTAAATGTTGAAAGTATAAGTCTGATTTTAAAACCGTTTGGGAAAACCACGTGACCGTTGTGACATTAAATCATCACCTATAACCAGGGCCCTTTCGTATACAACAACCTGGTCATATTTAAAATAACAATACAAGAACCAAAGAGGAATAAACATGATAATCTATGACCAGGGACCAGTGGTAGCATACCACAAGGCCATATTTAAATTGCGATGCAAGAACCAAAGAGGAATAAACATGGTATTTATACGACCCGCACCAGTAGTATTAAACAAATATATGTGTGTGCTCTTCATGAACAAATATCATCGTGTACATTGGAACGCCGTTGAAAAAATCTCCAAGCACCGCCTACGGAAGAGTCTGTCCATTTTCAGATAAAGAAGCGGGTTGATAATGCTGTGAATGAAATAGGCCCTATAGAAAACTGAGAACGCGAAGAACTGAGTCTGGGATAGGCGCGTCTGATCCACCCAAGAGAGCGCCAAATAGAACATGTACGTTGCGATGTAGATCACCGTCACTACGAACAGGAGCTTCAAGTTACTGGGAATGTTCTGATGAGGAGGCTGATGGCGGTGTTTGCCAAATGCTTAGGCAAAGGCTCCTGGGTACGGCAGTCTTTCGTGGCTGTGTAGGTGGTGATTTAGAGCGGTCAACTCCACAGTCTGCGCCGCTCGGATCCGCTCAGCTGTCCACACTTCTAAGCCGATACGCGCATAGAGAACGATCATGATCACGAATATTGTAAGTTGCAGAATAAACAGTGATATTCGATACACGTATCTCGAAATTCCATATTCGAAGTGCGGCTCAATCTCACACAGATTGACGAAAATCGTTTGGCCTTTGTTTAGCCTCAATACGTCCGACGTTATTCCGCAGAGAATGGAGGATGGAAGTGACGTCAGGACGGCTAGCACCAGCATGCTGAGACATAGACGCCAGGCAAGACCATGTGAAATACTCTGTACCTTACAGAACACCACTGGGCGACACGTGAGCATGTACCGGTCTATTGCGACCAGAACCAGACAGTAGGACGCAGCAGCCGCTGCAAACACGTTAGAGAAGCATTTTATCTTGCACCAAACGCTCCCAGCAACGTTGAAGTACTGTTGGTGTTTGAGCATTTCCGCCGGAATTAAGGTCATACACGTGACGAGGTCTATCAAGGCGAGGGACAGCACATAGTATCTGAATTTCTTATCCTTGATTGTTTTCCGCATCCGTACACTACGAACACCAACACGTTCCCCACGATTCCTACAATCCCGAACAATCCTAGCACTATCGTTAATGGCAGTAATGTCGACGCATACCGAGCATTTAATAGGTCTAGCCTGTCGGAATTATAAGAAGACAAAAACATGCTTTAGTTGGCACAACTCACATTATACTCCATTTGTATCATGCAAAATCGAGTGATACGTTATAAGGACCTTATCTGATTTACTTCGTGTAAATAACAGCCTTTTATGCTGAATCCACTTGTGATCGATTTTGTATAATGTTTCAATAACCCTATTACTCAATCATTCACTTTTTTATCTGAACATCAAGTTTTAGTTCGTCGCATACTGGCTTTTCATATAATTGAACTTGTCTGTTTTCTCTGTATTATCTTACTAGTCACCGCTCCGATTTTTGATTTAATTACATGCTAAATAAGTCTATCTATGTTTCATTTTTGGCAATAGTTATATAAGTACAGGCACCATTTTCATCTGAAAAAGGAGCAACATCATTTTAAATAAAAATGAAACATGAATAATATAAATGTATAACAATGATATTAATAAATGAACACAACTATTGGATAAATACATAAAGAATGTTTTTCAATGTGCCTACATACAACAAAAAAATATATACGCGAGATTGGCAAACAAAAAGAGAAAAAAGAGCAATTAATACACATACTGAAGAACATTTTTACGTTATATGAATGTAATACAAGTTTAATCAACATTCTCGTCATAATGACATTGATGATTCTGCAATGACTTACCGTGACCAATTGATAGGTCCGTTATTCCCATTGAAGCGAAAGTGATAATCCTTCATGAAGCACTAATCGATAAATCTTGAATGTACAGTGACAAACGTGCATTGAGTGTGTCAATTTTAACCATGAACTCATAATGCGCAATGCCGACAGATAAACATACGACGAAGGTTTTATCCGCTCTGTCTAATGCTATATGCACGTTCACTGGGGTAACAACAGTCTCCGATACGGAACATTACAGCGTATATTGTTCTTCCAAGAAATACTCCAGGCGGTTATTGTTGTACATGAATTAATTTTAACCTGAAACAATCGTTTGTAAAAATTTAAATATATGCGTTCAATATCATCTGACTTTCTAAAACTCCATGCGTCTGCGGAATAATTTAATATAAAAATCCACAAAAGAGTAAATCAACTGACATAATATTTTTGGTTTGATATTGAAGTCATGGCATTTTATCAATAATGTATTCATTGCCTTAAGGGCTTTACCAACCAGATGTTCTTGGTTTAATTTAAAACGCCCAATATAATTCAGCACTGTGCCTAACAAGCTAAAGCTATCACCAATGTCGATGTCATTACCATGGTATGCCCATTTTTCTTTTTTTTAACCGCCTTTCTTCCGATTTGCCATTATTTTCGATTCAGCAATGCTGACATTAAGTTTCCAAGAATTTCAGTATAAGTATAATATTTCTAAATGTGATTGGACTTCAGCAAGTGAATTGCCCAGAATAGCCATGCCATCAGCAAATAATAGTAAAATCAACATAATATTATCTATACTCAAACAATATGATCTATACTCAAACAAGAGTTTATGTTATCTTGTAGGTACAGTTCAAGTTGTAGGTACAGTTATTATCTCCCCTTTATTATTATTTTCATTTAAATAATTTTGAACGATCGACATCAAGAATAGATAGCATCAACAGTTGAATTACCTTTTCTTCATCCGAACTGCGCATCCGAAATAATAGTGTTTTTACTGCAAAACATTTTAATGCGCTTGTATAGAATCGTGGTAAATAATTTTGAACAGCAACTTACTAAAGCAAACAATTAAATACAACAATTGGAGTTCATGATGAAAATACTACTTCAATATTTTCGACCTAAGTACTGTTTATTAACTAGGTAGTTACCAGGTAATTTTAACATATTGCTTTTTGTGTAATGCGCTTTGCATATGTACTACAACGAATACTAGTATGCGCGTTCTGGTATTTATACATAACGTGTTTTTTTTCCTGGATCCCAAACTTGTTTTTTGACCTTGTTAAGTCTTGTTGTATAAACACTTGTATTACACTGTACATTGCACCAAAACAAGCTGGTTGCCCAGATGTATCACTCTACATGTGGCTAAAATGAGCAAAAACTTATTACGAAAAAACAGCAACCATAATTAAAATAATTCTAAAAATACAATACCGTCACCACATCATACTTTCGACAGGTAATTGACTGCTTTCCGGCGAACCTGATCATATTTCGAATGCATTCCCGTTATGCGTCAGCATATTAACTTCGCTTTCATCATCTTAAATTCATTTTATGTTTTGGTGCGTCGTATATCCTTCATAACTCATGTTCTATCATAAGTAATAAATGTACTATCAATTGTGTTTTATTGGTCACCGCTTTTATGCATGCTCCATCAATGATATCTTGATATCAGTGGGGCCATAAATGCACACACCAGTTTTACGATTTTGATTGAAAAAGAAATGTAAATAGGTATTTTTATCGCAATTTTTCGCCGCTTATTGGTCCTGAATTGTTAAGCGTTGTTATACAAGATGCAATGTATACGTTAGAATTAATGGAGTAAGTATAATAACATAAATAGGTACAACCTGCTCCAACGCAAAACGAGAAAATAATCACGTTACAATATATGTTCTTTGGCAATTTAATATATTACCAATATCTTGCGCGACGGTAACATTACATTCACCCCTGTGTTTTGCCTAGAAAGTAGTCCGTCAAGAATCTTATAATTTTATGTAACGTGATCAAAACATTCAAAACAGCGAATCTTATATTCATATAAGAATAGTATATTTAATTGTTTTGTTACCAGAATGAATTATACAAATCGATTTGAAAGAACTTAAATGGCCCAGACTTTAAGTAAGAATGTTTCTGTAAATTAAAACATGTTGATAGAACCAATTTAGGATTTGATTGTGTACTTCCACGAAAGAAAAGATATATTCAAATTCAAAACCAACGACAGTGAGTCTTGGATTCCAGTATTCGTAACTCAATATTCCAGGTACAAAAATAGAAATCTATCTTTGCAGCTATAATACATTTATTTTTGAGGATTAGGGTGCGACGTTTCCTCCTCCTCCCCAACTGTCAATCAACCCGTCAACTGGTCAAGTACTCACATATCTCAATTCTAAACTAAATTCCGTTCATTTACAGATGGAGATCGATTTCCCAGAAAGGAACATATTATTTTCTACTTGATGATGCAAAAACACAATAACAGCTTCTGCGCGAAATTATACACTCTTAGCGTGGTACAGCAAGCAAACTGTGGTTTCTCCTGGTGATTCTGCTACAATCGACAGTATTTTTCATAAACGTTTCGTCATTTTTTTTGAATCTGCATTGAAAGGGATTCACGAGGAAATAGTTCTTTAACGCAGCCACTTAGTCAAATGAATCCGTCTTTCCTTTGCATTGTAGGTTAGAAGCCGTTCCTGTGGAGGCGTTTTGATGTTGTCCTTTGCCGTGTTGTGCTAAGAAAGACCCCATGTGCGAACGGATGTGGTCTGGGCTACAATCAGATTTCTTTCGAAGCAGCACTAGGAACAAGCTTGATTCTCCCCGGCAATATGCCCATTCCCCAAAGATATTCGACAGTTTGAAAATAGAAAGAACTTGAACTGAAAGAGCCTCTCAAATCTTACTCGCAGTATAATGTTATACAAACCAAAACTCCAGACCCTCAAAACAGATGGTTCATCTTGAACATCGATTACATCTTGAGATTAATATACGCTGCCCCAGCTTTGGTAGAACAGTGTCAGAGGTAATGAAGTGGCTTGACTCACCGCCTTTTTTCATCACACCCCTTACAACACAGAAGCAGCCGCCATATTTCTTATCCAAATCGTATTCTCGACAGAACATAGAGTTTTCTTTAATTACTAGTGGGCGTAGAAACAGCCACCGATGCAGAGGATTCAATAAGAAAATCCCAATCGCCTAGCCACATTTTCTACTTCTTTATTTTCAGATAAGAAGTCTCCTTTATTTGCAAATCGTTTGATTGGTGATTCAAATTGAACTGACATTTTGTTGCATTTTGTTCCCTGAATTGCCCTTATTGGCACTGGTTCTATGATCTTCACTGTTTCTGATTTATTTGTCCAGTCTTTTCATAATTGATCATCTCATTGCGATTGATCAACATAAGGTGTTGATTTAAATGCTGCTGGGGGAAATAATACTCATTTAAAGATAATTGGTTTTATTAAAACTTAAATGTATATTCCTTTTCCTGAAATGACCTGATACACAGGCTAGCTCATCTTGCCCTATTATCTTTGAAAATAAACTCATCCGGCGATGTAAATCTGTTTTTTATTCTTTGTTTTTACCTGATACATGGCAGATGACGTTCACCATACTTGTTTGTAGTCAGGCCACTGTTAAACAAACTCATTATGGAGGTAACATCTTATGAGTCTATCTATTTTACTGAAACCGCGAGTGGGCTGCGTAGCTTTACACAGAAAGTGGTCACAGAAAATATATATACTAAAGGATCTTTAATTGTCATACCTCATGTGTTTTAGGTGCCCAACATGGTATGAATGCCCAGGTTCCTGTGAGAGTTTGTAATCACTGGGGGCTGACGAGGTCAAAGCGTAGTTCGTTTGTCTACGACTTCGGGTATGTGTTTTGCTACGAAACATTGTATCAATACACTACTTAATCAGGCGAGTTTCATGTTTACTGGTATTTATGGATTAGAGAACGGAACATCCAGTAATGGTAAGTACTTATTTTCAATTTCAAAACTAATTACAAATGCGCGTTGTTGCAACCTTTACATTGATTTTGAGCTAAAATCGAAATATATTGATTTCAAGTAATGCATTAGGACGTTTTTCTGTTAAAATAGCCAATTACAGTAATTAAACTTAAATAAAACTACATGTTATTTTGATACACTGTACATTAAACATTTTAAAGTACAAAACAGGTTACAAAATATATATTTTAATCATTCAAATGCTTTGTTTCGAAGCAAATTACTAGTCGCTTTATGTATAGGTTTTGCACAGAGTATGTATTGGTTAAACAACGAACTACAAATATAATATATAGGTTACTCAACGAAGTTCACCAATCTGTTATTCGATGGAATGTGTATTGACACAATGTTTCGTAGTAAAAAAAATACCCGACGTCGTAGACAAACGGTCTACGCTTTGACCTCGTCAGCCCCCAGTGGTAATATGACTGACAAGTCAGTGTTCATTAATCCAAATACTGCCGTTTGTCTTTTCTTAATATCGAACTAATATCGTAACTTGATTAAGCACATCATCGCCCTTAATGAAAACACGTCCTTCAAGCAGCTTTACTGTAGGATTCCTCAAATGATGTACGAGAAGGTGTGCCAACATTTCAAGTAAATGCTTCATTGCGGTGTGTATGAATAATTCACTTTACTCATCTATGAGTCCGAATGGAATACAATCCTCTTAAATTTTTCCTTGATTATCGCATGCTTAATCCTAGAATCCGGAAAGATGCCTACGTGCATCCCCGTTTCGACGACACAGTTGACAAACTTGTGGGTTCTAAGTTCTTATAAATGTAAGACGTAAGATGTAATGTGTGTTGGCGAGTCGAGATGGTGGAGGAAGACAAGGCTAATACTGCATTTTCTTTGGGTAACATGGGATTACATGTTGGTGTTGAGATTTTTGTGAAACACATAGAGAGCGACTAACTGCGGTTTTCAGGAGTCTCGAAACTCATGGTTGCAAGTTGAAATGTTCAAAGTATGAGTTTTTAAAAAACTGGGTTACAAATCTAATTTGACACCAAGGTACTGCGACAGTCCATGAGAACACCACTGTAATTTCCATTTCCGGCAAATGGTACTCAGTAACGCTAATTTCGGGGTACTGCAGGTTCTTATCGGCGTTATATCAAATATTTTGCTATAGTCTCACACCCTTTAAAAATGATCCATCATGAAAGAGAAAGAAATCAATTGTCTCTTGCTCTTGGGGTCTAGATTAACAAGTCACCTTTGACACATTTAAGTCCATATTACCATCTCCCCCTGTCCTTGCCTTTAACTTCAAACCATATATTTGTTAAACGTATGCTTCTGGAACTGGGTCAGAGGATATACTCTTGAAACAACATAGGCTAGTCATATTATCTGAAATAATGGCTTAACTTCAAACAAATTCCAACAGAAAGTGTCTTTATAGTTTTACAATCCTTAAACCTTGATGAAATTAAAAAAAAAAAGTCATAAAAAAATCCGATGGGAACTTTATGACAACGGTTCATGTTTAAGGGCACCGGTTTTTAACAGAAAATATCTTCGAAATCCTTATATCATAATATAAACGAGTATAAAATGACTTCACATGGAACAAAGTATGTCTCTTTTATTTTGACACAAGTGATATATTCAGATAACATATTTGCATTAAAAAACTAACCTAAAATACAACATGTACTTTTTTTAGTATGCCGTTTGATACAACAATTCCCCACCCACTGACATAAAAATCAAGACTTCTTTTTCTGAGAATTTCTCTCAAACCTTTGTGAAAAATGATCAGTTAAAGACTTCATGTTAATAACATTTCAATCTTGATCTTATCTTTATCCGAAAAAAACTTATATATATATAAAGTATATTTATATCTTGTCAAACACATTGATTGCCTTTCAAAAGACAAAATATCTGGATAAAGTCAAAATACAATCTGTCTTGCTTTCAACGTTTAGTGGACACCATGCAGTTATAGTTAAGTTATATACTAGCCTAACATTGAGACTGATATGATTGTGTTTTAGCTTACTCAATCAGAGGAATGGATTAAAACGGACACATTTAATGAACGTTTTTTAACTACTTTCAATACTCCTTAATTTTAGGTCATGTCTACGGCAAAATCTTGATGCTACCGGTCAACGTTGGGTCGCTTCTTTGTCGATGCACATTTGTTACATTTCGCTCAAAGGACTTAAACTCGATACAGATTTTACGGTCCAAGCCGGAGACCTCAGTTGTTCTCAAACGCTTTTCATGCAATATACGGCTCTGTTTTATTTCAGCTTTCAGCCATAAAATGTCTGTCAGGCATTTTTATTCTTCATTACTATTTTTTTAAAGCTATGGAACATGTGGGACAAAACTAATTAACAGTATATTTTGTATTTGACATAGTGATTCCCCTTTGACTGCACTGATATTCGAATAGATCAGTTTTCTGTTGTGTATCATATATGTGTTTATTATTATACGAGGGAGATGTTTTAATTAAGGTCAACCCTATTGCTATTTAACTAAGTTTGAAAGTTCTCTTAAGTAGAAATGTGTAATTCCATAATATTTCCTCTTTTGGACATTGATTATTACAATTTTAATGCCGGATGACATTTTAAAGAAAGAAGATACTGTATAAGATAGGTCATTTGTACTTTATGTTATATATGTGCATATGTGTCATATATGTCCCTTTTCTTGTATATTTCCATTTACATCTGTTGTGAGATTCAGTCAATTGCCCTGTGTTCGTCCAGCGATGTTCTGTGATATAATAACTGTATGGACCAAGTCAGAATGATAGATAAAATTAGCATGATTTTCATCAGTCAGCGCTCAAAAACATTTGATAGAGAAGGAATATTACTGACCATGCTGCTTTACTGTCGCAAGAAAAACTCAAATTTGCGTTGTCTAATAATTACTATTTACATATTGTATTTTCCAATCTGGTGGTTTGAAATCATTTGTATTTGCATCTTTTCTTCTTCTTTTGTTATGAATTTATCTGTTTGTGGAATTAATATATTTTACTATTTTTTGAGATTTCTACGGTGCGAACGTTTAAACATGTTTTAATTCTATGTAAATTTGGAAGGTTTGCAATTCTTTTTGTTATATTTATATACACTAACCGATTTACCTTCGGGCGTCGACATATCTCACTCAAACCTTTAGACAGTTTTAGTTTTATTCCATTTGCCCTTCACCACAACATTTACTCATACATTGCAGAGTAAATATAAGGTACCGAATTATACGTGTCAAATATTTTGCTTTAGCGCATAATATTAAAATGTTACCATTATTTCACAACAATAGCAAAGCCCTGTGTCTCCTTGATTGAACAGATCTCAGCAGTTTATTTTTACATTTTCCATTCCTCGCTGTTGACAGAAACGTGTATTAATATTCATTTAATTGTTTTTAAAATATGTTACATGTAAAGGCAAACGGTTAATTTATTTAACTAAAAACAGTTGTACTTGATGGATGCTTTTATGTACAGTATTTAATTACAAATCTTAAAACGGACACTTCGATTTTCGAGTTGGTTGTTATGCAGATTTGGAAATAAAGGACTATTTTCAGCAACATATGTTTCTTGATGATTCAATGTGCTATTTAAAAAAATGCTTATGAATGTTTTTTTACGGAATGCTATAATGTATTAACAAGTATTAAGTAACACAAGCTCTAACACCGACATGAAGGTCTAGACTGACGATTTGGGATCCGTGTTTTTGTAATTATTTATCGTGTAAATATCTTTAATATAATCTTCTTTACATTATAACGACTGTTACGTACATAAGTGTCCTTGTATTGATGTACTTCTTCTTTCTACTGCTTTATTGTCATAATTATTAAGTTTTAAATTGTCTTGAATAAATCTAGAGTTTAAACGTCATCATTGATTGTATTAAGTTTTTGCTTAAAAATGTGCTTCAAATTTATGATATCATACCATAAAGAGTATAAAGTAGAACTAGCACGATTTGTTATTTGTCAACAAGTTTTATAAGTCGAATAAATTTGTAAATTAGAAAGTCTTTCCACTATTCAAAATATAATAGCAATCCACTTTAAAGATGGTATAGACCATTTAATTAACGGTTTGATTAAACTTCGAGAGTGCTCTCTCTTGATCAACTACAACTTCGGTCAAATCTGTTAAACACGGTTGCCATGGTAGGATTGTTATTGAAAGACATGATCGTGACGCGGTCAGTCCTAACTTTCTTAATGGCTAAATGATCTCATATCGCCGTATGGTCATTTAGCACATTTGAAAAGATGAACTTAAATTGTTCAAGTTATATGAACAAACTATCTATCATGTGCCGCCATGTTTAGTTAAGGGTGAAATTTTTCGCTGCTGACATCTGTGAAACCCATACATAGGCTTATTGTAAAAACAATGACAATTGCCCGCATACACGATATCAACGTGTAAAAAACCCAAATGTGGCCGTTTCTAGGCGCTGTCGCAGTTATAATCAGTTTTAATGTTTGATTGTGTATTTATTTTCCTATATTGTATTGGAACTTGGCTTGAAAAGAAAGGACTAGCCGATGGCTGTAAGAATTTTTCTCCTGATGAATGTTTTTTTTTGTGTTTTTTTTTTAATTGAAATAAATGATTGAAATTATTAGTAACTTGTATGTAAAACTCGTTTTGTTAGTACCGCATGGTCTATGTATTAACGATAGAAAAAGGCCATTTGTTATAAGTTGCATGATAAACATGATTATCTGCGAACGATATGTTTCAGTTTGTTACAATTACGGTTATATGATTACTTTTGTTTGTGCAAGGGACAAATGCATGTGTATTTCGCAACAATAATTGAGGTCACACAATTAAAAATAATTGTAATGAACTTGGATATAGGTACATTGACGTGTTCATATCTGTTACAATAATGGGTACGAATGTGACAACTATGATTCCTTAAACTACTGTCATACAGTGCTCAACATCGATAGTTGGCCATTTTTCATCATTTGTCCAATTCCGTTTGCGAACTAATTTACCTTTAGGGCGAGCAGTATACGACATTTATACGTGCTTTTGTTTTAATATGCATTAAAATACACAACGAGATATCTTGCATAAAGAAGTTTTATTTTTCCGAGGTATACACAACATGTGGATAAACATTGTTTATTCAAGATGAAATGCAAGTTTTAATTGTAATTTTCAACGATTAAATACATATTTCAATGGCTATTATAAACTTATTACAAAGGTCTTCAAAGATTTTGTTGTGCATCACTGTTTGTGGAGAAGCTGTTCGAGTGTCCAGCCTACAGAAAAGAAGAAGAAGCTCTTTACATGCGGCATATTTCCAAAAAGTTAAACACAAAACGAAACTGCCAATACCAACCCCCTTTATGTAACATAACAATTTAAAGAACGAATACAACCTATCAGAAACCTTGGACCATGTTCAGAGGTCTCTAAAGGAGATTCTTGATTTCTAGTCTTAGTATTTCTGAGACGACGATAATTATAATAGTTTTCCGCTAATGGAAAAAAAGATCAAATGAAAACGTTGCTCTATGCATTTAGATACAGTGTCGTCCCAGTTTCGCCTGTTCAGTCCGCACAGAGTAATCAGGGACGATACTTTCCGCTTTTATGGTTTTTTCGTTTAAAGGAAGTCTCGTCTAACAGAAAATCAAGTTTTGTGGAAAGTTTCGTTCCTTATTAGTCTGTATGGACTGAAGAGGCTAATCTGGGACGACACTTTACACACAGCCGTTAAGCCCAGTTTTCCCAGAGCGAGGCTACCTTTACCCGTATTACACATTTCAAAACTGGTCCAAATGCAATAAAAATAAAACAACATACAAAGCCTATAACTTAATTGGTAAAAATAGAACCCAAGTTTGAAAAGAAGAATATACTTATAAAAGTAACGCAATTTCCGAAAAGTTTCGTTATTATTATATATTATATATTTCAATATGCAAAAATTGTCAAGTGGTAAACAGACGTCCATCAAAGTGACCTCTAAATGTTTGATTTTGTTAGTGGAGGAACTCATCATAAAAGGGATGCATCTTGTAAAAAAATATTTAGAAGAAAAATAAGCACGCTTCGACAGATAGATTTCGCAAACGAAGCTGCGCAACTGACCACACAACATCTTGAGAAACATATTAATAATGTCAAGTTCCACAATAAAGATCCATATTTTACAGGTGATTTTTTAACGCACCTATTTTCGTTCTTAAACTTCGTCCGGGTTTTCATCAAAGTCTTTCGGGCAGTCATCAAGCAGGCATTTGCTTCTTTCTAGAAAATCGCTGCCTGAAAGAAAGATGAAAATTAAACTGAAAGGATTTTTTCAAAATAGTTATGACATTCAATGCTTATTTATTTCCTAAATTGACTTATATAGATGTATTATTTATATTTGTATCTACGGACTGACATAAAGCAAACATAACGTCCATCTATAGAAACACCAGCATAGTTATAATTTGAAAGTTTGAAACGGCTATGAAGTGACTTATATCTATAACGTAATACATGCACGCGTTTTATTCCTTGAAAAGGAAGATGTTATTTCATAACTAATTTCGAATACATCCTCCAAAGAAATATTGAAATGATTCCCGCCTTCCGTTTAGGAACGTGAAAGGGAGAGATCCCATGTAGTTTTATAGTTATTTCATATATAATAAAAATATGACAAAAGTTGGATTTCAGAAACGATTAAATCATCCGATTCCTTAAAATAGTGCCATTAGCTGTCAAACTGTTTCCCCTTCATATACAAGACAGCTTTAAGTAAGTATTGAAATACATGATGCTATGACAAATGCAATCGATAAGTACAAAAATGCTGCCCCAGTGTAACACCAATACCCAGTGTTTAAGACTCACTTTCTGGGTCTTCATCCTTGTCGAAGGCGATAAGAGCAAATAACTCTATGTCTGCGCGTAGACTCATGCCTGTAAAAAGTGTTATTTTAAATAAGTAATAATCAGCAACAGTTGCATCATCACCACTACGACCACCACCACCATAATAATCAGCACCATGATCATCATGATCATGATCATGAAGACATTAGTATGTACAAAGACATTGTATACATTCTATGTTAGTAATTATAAAAAGAATTTCAGCTCGTTTTTCATAGAGACATCTGCAGATAGTGAACATAAAACCACACATACAAACTACTAGCACTTTACCATTCCTTCGAATTAAATGCGATTACTATTAAATGATCGATAAGATGTCTTTAACCCTAAAAATATTAAGAAGACTTCTGGAACGCGTCTTAAAATGATGATATTTATTGAATCTTACATTTAACACTTTCTTTCGTTAAATCATTCTGCCACACATTTTCCTCTGTTAAGTCCTGAAACACGGCAAGCATAACAAATATTAACACTGAGAGAGCTGCAATACATTTGACGAGGTTAAAACCCATCATTAAAAAGCAACTGATTCGAAGGAAATCATTATAAGAATACTGTGCATGTAATATAAAGTAGTATCGTGTAGACTTTACAAGCGGATTTTGTTTGTTTTCAATAATAGTCCGAAAATATCAAGCAAGTTCGTTTGCACTTACGTCGGTTAGAGTAAGCATGTATATAAAAGAAATTAAAATACATGCAAGATCCGAGTGTAACCGATGGCGTTCATTCCTGTTCTTATTTAGCTTAACAGTAAGAATGCCATGAATGTCTTAAACAATCTAAAGGTAGGCAAAATGTGTTTAATTCCGAGTGGTTCTTTGGAGTTTGAATAACTGGCGTGTTGCCTTTCACAGAAAGACGTTACTTGTTACGGTTACTGTATTTTAACAGTAAACTCGTTAAGATCGTTGTCTTCTGATTATCGTGTCCAATTAACAAATGCACTAATCGTCCACAGGCGCTCGATGGCAATGTTTTTATTTATTTATTTTCAGTTACCCGTTGTTTATTATAATGCATACGCATACTAAATCAATAAAAATCTTCCGACAGAACGTCTTCTTCAAAAAAGATAGTTCGACTATGTATATATTGACACTCGCCATTTTCTCAACCAACGGAAGTGCGTCATTACCCAAAATTAAATCGCTGTCACCCCGCTCGCGTATTGAAATGCGCGCACAGGCCGGGAACCTCGCTATTTCTCTATCTACTTTCAGTTTCAACAAAAACCCTCATGCTGATACCTCTGGTGATGATGAACGTGTGAAAATAAGCCCCGAAGAAAATTTATGACAAATAAAAATCATTGATAACATCACTGGTTAATTAGCGCTGCATTAAGTTAATAGTCATTGAGATGAGTCTTTCTTGAACTTCCTTGTTGATATGCTATAGTTTTGTTTGTTATTTGCGATAAATGCTATTCGTGTAAACAAATATTACTTACCTTAATGATATCAGCATTCTGGGTCAACCAGCTGCAGCGATGAGCCAAAACAGAGTTTTGGTCTGCAATGGGAACAGGTTAAGTTCGTACACAATTGTTGAATGTAAGGTTGTTTAATGTTTAGTAGGTATCCAGAGCATTTATTTGTCAATTGATATTATCTAGAAACTGTTGTTTGATTTAAGATGTTAGCATTAACTCACATATTCCAATACATAGATACAGAACTTAACTTAATTTAAATTGACTGCAACAGGTTACATTTTCAGACCACGTTTTGCGATCGGTAAAATACGTTTAATATTTCACCTAATTAAACACAAACATATCTTTCATAATAAAACGTGATATGTGTTGTAATCATAATTCAATTAAAATTAATTACATTAAGTTAGAAAAATACAAATGTTAACTGGAAAAGTATTGGTTTTGAGTTTTCGATACTGGTATAAAAATATAGAGGTTATTTTATACTTTAAAGAGAGCAACATTTTCAGAAATCTTAATGATGAACAAGACACTTTCAAATTTTCACTATTTCGAATATGAAATTAATTACATAGTCAAAAGATGGCAAACAAATAGCATACTTTACTCAGAATTGATTTTAACTTTAATGTAATTCGTGTAAATTTCGTTGTAAACTACATACGATTGATGTGTACTGCAGCGAGCGCTGCATGCCAATCAATTTCATCAATCAAGATCTTCCCACTCTCGCACTTGCCGTAAACGGAAATTACTGCGAAATAAATAACGAAGAAGAGTAATTAAATCATTGTTGTCATTAGGTCATTTGTAAAATTACGACACATGTGTTTACTTTGCAATGCACTGCGAACTAGACTGGGAATAATATAAAACTCTTAATTTAAAACGCGTTATGCCTAATACATACGCTCTGCCTTTACGTCCTGTAGTTCCCAGTTCACCCCATAGTCCTAAAAACAACAGGCATACAGCTTAAATGTAGGATAATATTAACCTTATAACAGAACTGTATTCTGACTTGATGATTTACCATCAAGATAGAAAAGGTATATTAAAAGTAATAAACACTACATTATTTATATACCCCCTGGCACATTTTGCTGCAAAAATAAAATGCCATGTCTAATAAAAATGGCTTTCAACACAATTAAGAACATACTTTAACTTAAATGGAAAATAGAACTAAGAAATAGATGACGTTAAAATGTTTATATTCTTACTTGGATATTGTATTGACTTATTTACTCGCTGGAACGTATGATATAAATTGTTTATTTGAATTAGGCTAATATTACTTTTACTCTTCTCATAATGAGATTTGATTATTTTATTTTTATGTATTAAGGTATTTTTGTATTTAATTGTTTTTGTTTATAACCAATAAGCTTGTAAACAATCCTAACGCAGTACCGCGACATACATCTAAGAGCAGTGTTGGAATGGATTAGTGCGGGACAAGGATGGACATTAAATTACATTATATATATTTTTTTGAAGTGCTAAGCTTGTTTTGATGACCATATAAATTCGCTCTTTCTATATTGACACATATGAATCTAATATCCGTTTACATTACGTTTTCATTCCACTCACAAACGCATAACGCGTAATGGATAAACGTCTCATCGACTAATATTTTTTATCATAAGAATTGCAAAAATGGACAATACTTGAGGAATATAGAGTTTATATGCGACTTAAGCATATACAGCGCATCGTCGAAGAACAAAAAAGCAATCATAATACACAAGCGTCTATATAACAATATTTTTATCCATGTTTAAAAATATATGAATTTTGTTATAATGTAATATATTAGACAAAGCTCTAAATTGGTTATCAATGTTAAGTGAATGTTTAAAAATATGTTCTTTATTAGAAAAACATTATGCAATAAGATATAGATCTAATCTCCAAAATTTCAAATCTGTAAAAAAATATTTTCTCTCATAACGCTATATATGTTCGACTCTAAGTTTCAATGCTTCAATACAGAAATTAGCCATACGTATCAATCCTGATTTTTGTTCTCATTCAACAATTGCAAAAAAATAAAATAAATATACTTGGTCTTCCTATGAAAACAGCAGGTATAAGTGAATTTCTAATATTCTCATATAAAGGACATATTAGAACAAAATGGTACTCGTGTTAAATTGCATTTAGTGTACGAAATTACATAATCTTTCATTTCATAGAATGTGTAAGTGCCTACAATTTTCTATGAATAAATTTTGCTATAATGTTTCTATTTGTCCATTTTGTAAATGGTTCTATCAAAAACGGGTTTCAATTCCTTGTAAAAAAAGTAATGAAATATCATTAACATTCGTTCGCCATTTTGATATAAAAGACTCTTGTAATAATCTCTTGCGAAACATTACACTAAAGCTGTTCACATTAACAGATTCTGGATACAACCAAACTTAATTAAAACCTAAATCTTGCAAGAGTTTCCAAACGTTTGATGCCCATGACTAGGAGTAAAGGTCATTACATGCTTTGTAACATTGTCTACGACGAATATTGCTTAAAATACGGTTTGACGATTTCCCGTTGAATAATTTTAAGAAATAGTTAACTACTCGTAAATATCGACTTATATACATCGGGTATTTAACTACTTCGGCATACAAAGCATTTTTACATTTAAAAGCCATTTACAGAAGCATAAGTTAGCGTACTCCGGAGGTTTTCTTAATTTGAATAACTCTAAATGATCTATAATGAAAACTTGATATCCAAATATTCTGATGGAATATCAGAAGTAATTGAATGTATTAATATTGCATTTTGTATGTATCTTGTTTTCATGCGTTTTATTAAATCGTTTTTTAAGCATATGTCCTTTTCATTATTGACAGTTTTGGCTATACGCATCGATAACAGACTTTGATTCGATTGTACATTTTCACATAGATGTTTCTTAAACAAATGTAGTATACCACAAATAATGAATAACGGTACGTTATCAAAGTAAAAATCAAATGTGCAAGTTTGATTGTTTTTACTTAACTCGTTTTCAGGCACATTGCAATTACTTGTGCTAAAGCAACAATCAACCAACAAATATAGTAAATATTAAAAAAGAGATTACAGCCGTGAAATAATTGACGTTTATATTATTTCTAAATACATAAATATGATTTGAAAAATTAAAATGTAACATAATAATTTTGTTTCCGCCATGCTTTATCTGCATTAGGGTCTTTGAACTGCGTTAGGATTATTCGGGTACGGGTCGTGATATCATAATTTTTTTATTTTCTTTTTATAAATTTAAAAACAAATTCTCATATAACAGACCCATTCAAATTTTATATTTAACTAGTACGCAATAGCACCGTTTCACAGGTCTGCAAAACAATATATACACCTAAACACATGTCTTATTTGTTGTTTTACTTATGAAATAAACAAAATAAACAGAACAAATAATCAACATAAAATAATCTAAGGTACATTAACTGAGGATTAGGCGGCATCGTTTTCTTCTGCAGGCCCCGATTTCGATTTTGTGAATGCAAGCCCTCTATCGCCGCCCCCTTCTTCTGCAAATCTACTTTTTGGTGCAATGCGCATCCCACCTGACAGGAGATAAGCGCGAGTCCCACTATAGCCAGAGCAATATTCATGGTTGCGGTAGCAAAGTGTTCCACAAGGAGTCACAAATAACGTCTGTCAGCTAACCAATATATAGTCGTTTGCAACTAAGCCTTGGGTGAGATTTTTAATGAGATTTTAATCAATCAAAATGTTCATGGCAAGTGATTTCGGAAAAACCGAGGCCCGTTTTATATTTGACAAAAACGCTCAAGAGATGTGGGTGAATTACCTTATTCGCATCACATAATACGTGTAACCTTTGCTTAACGATTAATATACAAATACTTTCGTTATGGTGTGTGTCTATTCAAACATTTTTCATAACGCTATAGAAATTTGTATTTTGATAGTTGTATTCAGATCTTTCAATTTAGTGTGTTTATTGCAAGCTCAGCATTTTTTGCAAATTCGATATAAATTATAATTGCAAAGGGCCT
The DNA here is from genome assembly GCF_020536995.1 of Dreissena polymorpha. NCBI lineage: Eukaryota > Metazoa > Mollusca > Bivalvia > Myida > Dreissenidae > Dreissena > Dreissena polymorpha. The sequence goes on along the minus strand of NC_068362.1, from coordinate 72,385,578 downwards.
CAAGTTGTCGACGCTTTTACGAAAAAGTATATTTACTTTAAAACCTATGTAGTCGTCCCATTTTCCAGAGATTTGAAGATACTATTAAGTGGTGAGTTTCACCTTTTACAACCTACGCCCAATCAACTATGTAAGACAATTACATTAGTATAATGTTCTTCCATTTAGTCAGCTTTAATAACTCGAGGCCTATCGTCAGAAAATCTTAGCCGACCAACCACAGCCGGTATCTCAATTCATCCCAATCAAAAAAACTTCAGTCGTCTGTAAGGATCATTAATATTTTGACTTTGTCATTTTTATGCGCTTCATGTTTTTTCCCCCATACCATCAATCTTATTGCCTACTAGAATACATTGAATACATTCGGTCGACATTTTTTAGTCAGAAGAAGTAGCCGAAATGAATTTGCAAAAGTATTTGTAACAGGTCAAATCAGAGTAACTACAGTAAATGAAATTTTCGTTGTAGTACCACCAAACAGCAAAATGTCACCGAAACAGACAGTTTTGGTCGTTTAATATGTAGAGTTAACCTGAATCAATAGAAAACTAGATATAGCGGCACACAATTAATCGGATGCGAGGAAAAATCAACATTATGGGTGCAATTGAAAATATCATGTATTCCCCTTTATTCCACTTTATGATTTATATGTGCAGTAGAATCGACGAACATTTTACAAAATTGTTGTTTTCTCTCAAGATGTATGCATTTTATTTCTGTAAATATCGCACCGTTCAATACCAAAATCATTACATAAATCTATTAATTTTAATGTTTTATAAAAAACAACAACATTTCATTGCGAACACATGAGCAATAAAAGATACCTTGTTTAAGAGATCTATTATAAATGGTGACTATAAAGTAGGGATGGCAAACCAAAGCAAATCCGTCACCGGTTAACCTGTTTCGATATTGGAGCGGTTAACCGGTTAACCGACTGTCTTTGTACCACATTATTAAATAAAAAAACATCCGAAAAACGTATATGTTTACAAAGACCTATAAAATATGTATTTTATAGGTCTTTGACGTTTATAAACAATTACATGTATATGCAAATATACTCTGTCTTGTTGATTGTCTTGCAGCCTAATTACTTGTGCGTTGTGAGAAAACCAGGCATGTTCGTACAGTGTCGTCCAAGATTAGCCTGTGCAGTCCGTAAAGGCTAATCAGGGACGAAATTTCAACATACACTGGATTTTCGTTAAGCAGATACTTTTCTTTAATTTTCGTTTATAAATTGTGTCTTTGTTTTTATACGGGAGCTCTGTAGCACCGATGTTCAAATTAAAGGCTTTTAATGACACACTGCAAATAATGTGGACATCTGCGAACACGTCCCTTTTTAAATTACACAATAGTATGATATTGATCACAGGGGTAAGATGCAATTGTGGTTATAATAATACTGAAATGCAGTGACATGCCATTGATGCTGGTACTGCTGCTGATGTTGGTACTGCTGCTAATGATGATAATATTGATAATCATGACACTGCTGAAATTGATGATAAATAGGAAAAGGAAAAGGAGAACTATCATGATGATATATAAATGCAACTTATTTTCATTTATAATAGTTGACTTTCGAAGTTGCGATAACACCAAAGTGCAGTGCTATACTTAACTATGGCATTGGCTATATTCGAGTACACAAACGTACTGAGTATTATTTGATCCGCGTCATGCGAAAATGAGTCTTATTCGACATATCGTCGCTGTCGTTCTCAAACCTCGTAGCTACAAAATGACAACTTTTCAGGAGAGAGTATAAACCGTCTCATTTTTTTATAGCGATGTTTAAGTAATTGAAATTCTGTAAAAATACCAAACAAATGAAGCTGCAAAATATGGTATAAGCCGTAGATGCGTAAGTCATACTGATAAGTCATACTGACAGTCAGACATGGTAGCTACGATATTTTGTCACCATATTTTTGTCATTTTTATGAGGTACGACAATTCGTCCTGATAGGAAACCTCGTAGTTGCAAATATTAAAAAAAAAAAACGTTTTTGTCAAATTTGTCCAAACGAAACGACGTACCTATAGGTGAAATTGCGTCGCTACGACTTTTCACCGGGAAAAAAGCCAACAATCATTCTACAACATTTCTTCACGTGGCTTTTTCAAGGGCTCTGATTGGCGTAGAGCTACGAGATATAGCACAAAACACGCGCCAGACTTCATATATTCGGAAAAGACGAAAACAATATTTTGAAAATTTTGGAGCTACGAGGTTTGAGAACGACAGCGACGATATGTAGCTCCAGACCAATTAACGCATTCGTTTGGTCTTGCCAGGAGCTACCCTGTCCGCCAATGAGACCACGAGACCTTGCGTGACTGCGCAGGCTGCTCTGGAGCAACGCTGGCCGCATATAGCACAGGGCCCATTTTCATATGACGCCGTTCAATTAGGATTGTTAGGGGAACGATTACTTTTGAATGCACGTATTCCCTTACACGAAAACAGAATGAGTCACGTTATGACAAGTCACATTACATTAAATATACGCATTATTTATTATAAAATCACTGGCCCGAACATTTTAGTTTTCCCAACAGTGTTTCGTGTTTTGGAAACGCGTAAACATTCTTAAAAGCGTGGTATTTGAAATTCAGCGTTAGTCCGTTTGCTAATGGCATACTACATGAAACGTGATTTTGATCAAGGGATAGTAAATAATAAATGAAGCGTGTTTATCTTAATGGGATAATATATGGTGCTTGTTAAAAAACAACTTTATTTTATTACTTTCGCTCTCTCAAAATCTTTGTTCATGTAATAATAAATGAAGCGTTTTTACGCTTCGGGAATAATAAAACAAAGCGTGGTAATGTTAATGGGATACTAAGTGAACTTGTTTAATCGCGCGAGTTATTGAAATGGGCTTGACTGAGTTTTAAATATGTTGGTTATGATTTAGACTCCATCGAGCGCATTGAAGGATGTCATTATTTTGTTGTACGGGGATTTGGTTAGCTGCGCCAAGTTAATTTTCTTAGCAACGCCGTGTTTAATATGACATCCTTACTACATATACACAATTATATAACCAGACATAACAATATAACAAAACGTTTAAATAGTTACTGATGAACTTCAATAGTTTCTATCAAGAGGTCCAGTGCTTACATAAACATAAACAAACGGTGGGACGAACATATCCGACAATAACTATTCAAGATTACTATCACCTTAAAGTCAATCACTACATTAATTCTGTTGTAGTCTATTTATGTTTCTCATACAGATGAAAACTATCACTGGTGTGTGCTGATTGAAAATGAAAATGTGCTAACGATTTGAGCATTTATTGCGTTCAACAAAAAATGCGTTTTCTGCAAGAGTAAACGAATACTAATTTTGTAATCGGTTAACCTCCTAAATAAACGGATAACCGGTTAACCGATTAACCGTTGCCATCCCTACTATAAAGGCATTTGCCGCTAAGCGTAATATCGCTCGTCGCGGTTTAATTGGCAATTTAGTAATAGTGGCTTGAAACACATCAAGTGTATCTCTGGGAAACTAAAAGTTTTATGAACAGTTAATTATTAGCGTTTGAACAAATGTTGTCACAAAATGCTGAATCCAATGGTTTACGAGAGAATTTGCTGAGACGTTAAATGTTTTATTTATAGAGGAAGCAATTCGTAGTTGCACGACCACGTAAATTCAACCGTAGAGGAAAACAACACAAGCAAATATTTCGAAAATCGTTTTAATTTACAGATATAGTCAGACGGTAAAAGCAGTCAACTCTATTTCTAACATCATCATTCATGTTTTTTTCTGTATACACTCAACAAAAATAAACAGAATAATCCACGGTCCTATTACGAACCAATTGCATTTCCGCAGAAGAAGACATAATGTCTTCTTTGAACTAATTTTTGCTGAAATGAATTATGAAATTGTTTTAGGGTTGCAATATTTGATATGTGTACGTTTAGAGGCATACTAATGAAAATTAATCTTTAACATAAATATTATAATCGGAATCAGTTATAAGTACAAACTTATTATTGCCATAAAAGCATGTAAGTCACCAATTATATGATAACCTCAAAAAGCTGCATCTTTTAATAATTTAGATGGTGTTTTAAAACTATCAATCTTTACATCCCTCCAATGTTGCCCTGAAAAGAACTCAGGAGTGGGGCAAGCACGAACTTATAAACCAACATTTTATTAAAGATCTCTAGACCCGTCTCAGGAAACCGACAATCAACACAAATAGATAAATTGTTCCAATAATTCCCGCCACAAAATGTCTTTTTAAAATAAAAATACAATAACATGACAAAGTGTTTGATATTGAATATTTTGGATGATTGGATTGTAAACAAATACCCATGAAATGTGTCAATGTGTAGCTTTAATTGTCGCCGATGGATACCAAACTAAGAGCAGATTATATCGATTTGAACCAGTTCTTACATTCTGTTATTTTGTGTAAATCTGATATAGCAACATTTTTAGACCATAAACCACATCCATTATCCTGAAACCAAAAATAACTTTACAGCAGTGCTTAAGGATCACTTATGTTTTTACTTCGCCATACATAGCAGCCATTTGGGCGTCAAAAGCAATGGACGCTGAGCGTAATAAATCTAAGAATCTATTTGTAACATGTTTAGGGCAACTTAAGGAAAAATATCACCGTGAGCCTAAATGGACAAAGAGGTTTTAATTACAAAAAAGATATTTTTTATTCTTTGATTACACATTTCATAGGTGCAGCGTATCCGAAAAACACCACCAATTTGTGGTCGCCTCATATAAAATCATCTATTCAGCATATATTCCGTGAGATATGTTCCGTATTACATATATTTTGATGTTTATACCAAGTAATATTTTATGTTACGCTATTAAATCGTCAATAGCCAATACAAACACATATCGGTTCGTAGATGACAAAAGACTGGGTCCACTCCTTCGGTCACTTCTTCTCCAAGATCTTTTGGCAAAGTGTCGTCATTGCTGCAGTCGTTGCCTCTCCTCGGTGCTCGGAAGGGACGTTGCCTACTACCAGAGAATTTCCTGCCTTCAAACTGCTCACTTCCTCCTCCCATTCTGCTTTTGGTATGGACTTTCATCTTTTACTTCTGTACTGGAAGGCTTCGGAAGGAGTCTGGTATCTGGTTGAAACGGGTAGTTGTGAAAGTCGCTGCAGTATTCGGTTATTTTTTCAGGACTGCGGCACTTTCGCTCGGGTATTCCATTCAAAATAGACTTTTTATTTTCCTCTATTCATAAAGGATCTAATGGGTATTGTATGCCTGCTTAGTGCTCTGTACAAGACTTCTGGATGGTATACTCCTTATGTTCAAGCTCTCTTCTTTTGTCGCAAATGTCCATCTTGTAGCGAAGAAAGACATCCCTATAAGATATAATTAAGATAATTATCGTTATGACAACATGTAATGTCGTGCAAGATACTATTTGCATTTCCTTTTTCACATGCATTAGTGATTAATAATAACAATGTAAATATTATGGAAAATATATTGTCGAATAGATTGTTCATGTCATTTTTTTTAAATGTTAAGCCTTTATGAGGTTATGTTATACTCAATATATATGTAGGTAATTGAGAGCTGATCATTTTTTGACAAACATGAAATGGTTCTCTGACTTCTATTTATTTTTATACTTCTCGTATGTAGCTACCATAATTTAGTTAAGTTTTAACGATTGATCTTTATTATAATTTTGCAACATGATACAAATTTACAACACTCTTTTCAAGTAACAGGATAAAACAGTTTTGAATCATATGATGGCGTCTTGTGTATTAAACTATGTATAGCAACTTGTTTTGATCCAATCAATAATTGCTATATCTGATATCCAATATGTGACTACAGAATGTCGTTGCCCTCCGTTTGGGACCCGATTGAACGGAGAAACATTGTGCTATGTTTATTGTAGTATAAGGCTGGTCATTTCCTGTCCAAAGTTCACAATCGATAACCTGCATCGATGATACACGAAGTGAAGACACCTGTATGTACCTAAACGGAGCTCCACCATTTATCGCAAACTGCCCTAGCGCAACATCCGTTAGTATTTTAGTTAAGGTTAATCGCCATTTATGTCACTAATTTTTCGTTCTTATCAGGAGCATGCAATAATTGAAACGAATATTGTTTTTTAAGACATTTCTTCTGAGTGCTGTGTTTTATTGATAGCCCGGTTTTAAATTAATACAAAGATACGATTGTTGTTTTTCGAAAAAACACCTGCTCAAATGATAAAAAACTGAGAACATGGCCTTAGAATATATCACTCCAAGCCTTTAATTAGTAATATAACAGACATCTGTAAATTAACAATCTACATCTAAGAAGTCAGAACGATATTCGTGGTCAATTCTTATATCTTTCCAGTCGGACGAAACATTTTATAGTATGTAATATTAAAGTTTGAACCAAATAAGATACAATTAAGCATTTGAAAAAATGATACCCATACTATCAAAATTATTCGTCGGTTTCGTTTTAAGTTTTTGAAGAAAAAAGTCGGTATGCAGTCAGCCGAATGCAATCAAACTTAGTAGATGTTATCAATAAATAGAACAAACTAAAAACACATTTTCTACAGTGATTTGATCAAACGTATAAACCATTAAGGTGAACATTATACGTTGTCAGATTTATTGCTTGGTGACCTGAACTATCATATACAATCACTATTAACTCCACAATATGATGTACAATCCACACGGCTTCGTATTTAATGTGTATTCTCAATATTTACCATTTAAATAATATCTAACACTTTATAAAGGAATTAATGTCCTGTACAGACGCTACCCAGCCATCATCGCTCACCTTTGGAACTCCCTCCCGACGCTACCCAGTGATCCACTCTTCCCTCGAGCACCAACCGCAATGCATCCAATACCACTCTGCCCCTTGGGGACCACGCCCGACGTTTCCCTATGACCCCCTCTGCCCTCAGTGACCGCCCCAAAGCTACCTTGTGATCCCCTCCGCCATCAGGGACCACCTCCGACGCTACCCTCTGGGACCACCACCGACCCTACCCAATGACCCCCTCTGCCCTCGTTGACCACCCCGAAGCTACCTAGTGATCCTCTCTTCCCTCAGGGACCGACTCCGACGCTCCCCTCAGGGACCACCACCGACCCTACCCAGTGATACCTTCTCTCATCGGGGATCACCCCGATGCTATCTAGTGATCGACTCTACCCGCGGCAATTTCCCCGACGCTATCCAGAGATCCCCTTTTCCATCGGAGAACATCCTCTAATCAACCCAGTGATCCCCTGTGTCATCGGGTCCACCTCGGCCGCTACCCAGTCATCCTCTTTCCTCTCGAGGACCACCTCAGACGCTACCCAGTGATCCTCTTTCCTCTCGGGGACCACCTCGGACGCTACCCAGTGATCCTCTTTCCACTCGGGAACAATCTCCAAAGCTACCCAGTGACCCCATACCCTCGGCGATAAATCCCGACATAGCCTAGTTATCTTCTCTCTCCTCTCGAGAACCTCCTCCAAAGCTACCGAGTAACCCCATACCCTCGGCGATAAATCCCGACATTACCTAGTTATCTTCTATCTCCACTCGGGAACCACCTCCAAAGCTATCCAGTGATCACCTATCCCTTCGGCGATCTTTTCGAAACTACCCAGTAATCCAATACTCTCAAAGATAAACCACGACACTCAGTGATGTTTTCTCTCCCTCGGGGGCCACCTCCGACGCTAACCAGTGATTCCCTCTCGCCACGGCTATCACCGACGTAACGAAGTTATCACTTTCGCCTCTTGGACCACCTTGACGCTACCCAGTCATCCTTTTGTCTTCTTGGCGACATCCGCGATCCAGTTACCAGTAATCCCTCCCGCCACGGCGATCACTCCGACGTTACGAAGTTATCCCTCTCCCCTCTTGGACCACCTTGACGCTAGCCAGTGATCCTCATGGACGCCCCGACGCTTCCCATTGAGACCTCTCCAATGGTGATAACACCCTGACGCAACCACGTGATCCCCTCTTTCCTCAGGGACCAACCCGACGCTACCCAGTTATTCCCTCTTCCCTCGGCGACAAAACCGACGCTTCCCAGTGATCTTCTCTCCCTCAGGGACATTTCACAATGCTACCCTCCTCTTTCCTCGAGGACCATCCCGACGCTACCAATTGATTACCTCTCGAGTCGAGGTTAACCTCATTTCTATCCAGTGATTCCATATTCCCTTGGGGACCACCCCGACACTACCCAGTGATCGCATCCTCTATCGGGAACCTTCACGACGCTACCCAGAGATCCCATCTCCCATCGGGGGCCACCCCGACGTTTGCCAGTGATCCAGCCTCCAATTCAGGCACCACACCCATGCTGCCAAGTGATCCAATGTCCCCTCGGAAACCACCTGGAAGCTACCATGTGATCCCATCTCCATGCGGTGATCATTCCGACGCTACCTAGTGATCCATTCTCCCTTCTAAGACCACCCGCGACGCAAATAAGTAGTCCCCTCTCCCGTCGTGGACCGCCCCTGAAGCTACTTAATTGACCCTCTCTCACTTTGGGGATCGACCCCGAAACTAACCAGTGATTCTTTTGACCATTTGACGGATAAACCTCTACTAAGTTTGTTCAAATCATGCCGCCAGGTTTAAAAATAAACCCAACCCGGTGAAAAGGGGGTTAAACATGCTTGTTATGTTGTACTTTATGTCCTGCTTTGTTTTGACAATTGTTCATTATCCTTAAAATAGACAACGGACAATAATTAATATCCGGATAATGTTAATTGAAGGTTATTAATCCTATACTTTATATTCAAATATGATCGCAACCATCATCACCCTAAAAACACACCATCGTCATTATTACAATGAACAAAAACAAGTACAACAAGCCAGAACAACACTAACAAAACTATTATATCTCCATGTTATACGGAATGACTAGGTTTGTGGGATATTTTTGCGTCAGAAGTGCAGATGTAAGATTCGTCAATTATTAGACAACGATTTGTTTGCATATGTGTGATTTATGATGAAGCTAATCTAGATATATGTACATGTACTGTTAAATGAACTAATTAAACTCATCGTTTTCGATATCATATGCTTACCGGTATAACAAACATCTGAAAGATGCAGACTGCGAAATGAAAAACAATTAAGTAAATCTAACCGTTTATGATATAACATTCACTTAATCTACATATTAGCATACAGAAAGTGTACCTCACACCGTTGGATTAACCGTTATTAAAAATGCAAGTTGTCAGTTTAAAAGAAAGCAGAAACACGGTTATTTTCCAGAGCGGCGCTCAGCTATTCTTAGTATAGATGGGCTCCGCTCTGGGAAAATGGGGTTTGCTGCATGTGCGTAACATGTCGTCCCAAATTTACATGTGTAGTCTGCACAGGTTTATCAGAAATGACGCTTTCCGATTGTATTGTTCATTTCGTTCAAAGGATGCCTCTTCTTGCGCCTTGGCAAACATTGTAGGCCAAGATGAGACGCCGCATAATGCGGCGTCTCATCAGGGTCTGCGCCGTTTGCTTAGAAGAATTTTTGTAAGAAATATTCTAAATATAGAAATAAATGTAACTTTGGAATTAAATTGATCCAATTTAAAAGGATGGGAGAGTCCGCTAGGCATGAATGGGTTAACGAAAATTCTGGGTAGGCGGAAAGTATCGTCTCTGATTATCCTGTGAAGACCACAGACTGCTGTACCAGCCAATTGTATAAATCTGGATAACTCTTATCAAGCGGATAACTTTTGGTTATCTTATCATAAAATTGAAGATAACCAAAAGTTATCCGCTGGATAAGAGTTATCCAGATTTATACATTTGGGCGCACAGAGGTTTATAATAAATTTAACGACAACATATGAAAATATGCAAATAACTTATTTATCTGATGTTCGAATCTTATTACACGAAATCAAAACCATGTATTTGTTTTAGATTTACAGTTGCATATAATCAGGGTGCATGATCACATACTTTGACGGATGTCAATCGATAATGGATGTTAAAACACCGGTAAGAGTTTCTTTTTTAAATATCTTTTTAAAACATGTTTTTTCTCAAGCATTTCAACTAGCGTATAAAGACAGTTGTTTATGCTGCTTATGGCAAAGTTAACTACATCAGAAATACTTAATATAATAAGCATGTGTTCTTGGCAAAAAGGCGATGTGAACAGCATTCATGTACATGGTCATACTGCAACGTGAAATTTGAGACCGATTACAGACGTATTCAAGTATTTATTCTTAAATATCTCCATAAATCGGCAAGAAAAACTATGTTGATTTGTTAAAAGTACATTAAGTTTGATCAAAACAAAAATTTGTTGATAGTACTATATTACATCTGGTTTGTGAAACGAATCTTGTTGTATTTCATGTCGCCAAATTGAGTGCTTAACTGCAGGAACATTGAATATAAAGGATTGAAACTCCAGCTGCTGGAGCAGTATTGCATTTTAATTATATACAACTAATTGGTCCTTTATTTAAAGCAATTGACCAATTGCCAAAACAATACGAAACAGCACAATACGAAAAAGCATACACACAAAGAAGAATAAAGCTGTGGTCACTGCCTTGGAACGGTCAATGCACAGCATTGGGGGTTTAAACCGGTTTTAGAGCGCTCAACCTCACAATTGGCCTAGCAATATTCATGATACATACCTGCACGTCACTTAAATATATAATACAGTTTATCTGATGAACATTCCGATTGATTTCTTTCCAAAAAATCGTTTTGGGTGAATTTTACGTATTTCATACATCAAATATAGAAACTAGCTCGCTTAAAGACAAACACACTTGCCACATATCGATACCAACAATGTTTCGATGTTTCGCGAAACCAAAAATTGCGTCGATGAGTCGTATTTACAAAATGATCTGATAATAAAAGCTGGAAATATCATAACAGAGTGCATGCCAATTTTACGTGAATGACCTTTAGACTGTACAAACAGTATATGCAAGTGTATAATCAATGATATTTGTTGATGTTCAGGTGTCATGTCCTGTGAACCTTTATTAACTATTGCTATCTATCAACGTTTAGGCTGTTCGTTACGTTAATACGGTAATACAGAGTTCGTTATAGTTGGCTTTTAATAATTAAAACATGTCTTTGCTGTCTTTTTATATTTATAATGTTTAACAGTTCGCTTTTTAAAATATATTTAATAGGCAGTCAGAAAATAAGCCCTAAAAACCATTCAACCAGTAATATGAAGTACATAAAACATATTGAAAGTACATTCGTTTTTAAAGGACACACTCTATCAAACCAAACGACTGACAAGCATTCAGTGTGTCGAAACGTGAGTTTTTATCCTCAAGCTTCGATCATTTATCTTGTGAAAATAATGGTATGTAAAAACATAGAGTGTTTTGTTTTATTTCATGAGTGTGTCAGATGTAGGTCCACGTGAATTAGCTTGTCGTTAATGAAAAATAACCAAAAATGATATATTATCACAAAAAAATGAGGGTCGCATGTTAATGTTCAAATTGTATAACCTGGTCGATCCTTTTAAATAATATCGTGTACGAGTGTAAATAACTCTTTGAATACAGCGAACATGGTCCCCATTACTTATTTTACCGAGTGGAATCTGTAATCAAAATACACATAAGGCTTACTAACCGATCAAAACGCAAACACTGTTAACATATAAGGGTAGTTTTGAAACATGATTGTTATATTTGAATCTTAAATTTTAGTATGTGTCGTGTTACAATAGCACGATGTATCAAACAATCAAACAATGCCTCGTTTTCATTTTGTCATAAGGTCAATCGATTTATTCACTAACAAAGCTTTTATATTTATCATAAACTAAAATGATCTACATATTAAGTTTAACAATTATGTCTGTTTGTACAGTTAGGGGAGGTAACGACTGCTAGTTTGCTGCGATTTAGTTTCATTTTTTTTCTCTGCTTGTACTGGTATTGGAGGTAACCTCTGTAAGATTTTTGCTGTGCGTGGTATGTTTTCTATTTCTGAAAGGAAACCTCTGTGATTAGAACTCTGGTTTATGTTTTCTCGCTTTACAACTGGGTCAGTAAGGCTTAAAAATCAAAGCGCTTAAGGCACTGAAGTTGTTCGCTGTTGTCGTCCTTGATTAGCTTGTGCGCATTGTCTGCACAGGCTTATCTTATTTGACGTGCATTAAGCCCCGTTTTCCCTGAAAGCAGCCAATATGTACAGATTTCGATGATAAACACTAGACTGGTCAATGTCATCTTACAAGCTGGTATATACACTCACTGCTAGAGGGTATATACACTCACTGCTAGAGCAGAATCATTTGTCGTCTGCTGCAGACAGGCAGCAGTAATCGTCCCATCAGAGTGAGCTGCGTTTCTTACCGTACTTAGGGCTTCTAAGCACATACTGATTTACAAAATATGCTCTGTAAATTTAGCTGGCCGCTAACGCGACCAACTAAAAACTGAATTAGCCTTTTTAATACACCATGATTAAACGAAAAATAATTTATTTTTGGCAGTGTTTCTCTTCCACAGTGCTTGCGGCATATACTTATTGCAAGAAACGCAAGATACGCCCTAAAACAGAAACGTACACCCGAAGAAAACACGTAGATCTACTTGCTGCAACAAGCTGATTTAAAGCCGGGATATAATATAAATTAATGCCCTTCCATAAAATCTTTCTATCTTAGAAATAGTTACAAAGACTGCGGGCCTTTAAGTGGCCGAGAAGTAACCCGTAAAAAATGAAGCTGGCCGAGGCCGATGACTGATATTTTAACAATTGTAGGGTTTTTGGATAGTCACTAAAAGGCCGGTACTTCATCGGTCGTGTTGAATATCTCTTATGTTTGAGAGATAACAGGGAGGTCACCAAAAGAACAGCTGGGTCGTAGAGGTGTTGACTTTTTTTAATTACACCGCACATTAAACAAATGTTGAATGCATTTAAAATTTTAATAACAATACGCTTAATAAAACAACACACACCATTCTTTTCATTTTACGTTTCATCATAATAATAAGGGACCCAAATAAAAGCTTAGTAATTGAGGACCGGTCAATTAAGCTGGACGCCTTTATTTTTTCACAACGCTTTTTTATTTCTATATGTGTCACTTAAAAGAACAACATTTATACACTAAGGCATGTTATTCCCTACCTTGTGTTTTAAAGATTTTGATTTCAACATTTAATTGATCGTTTTATCTTTCTATTCCATACAGATATAATTACGTTTTTGGCAAAGGCAGTACAGAGGTGCAGGATCAACAGGGTTCATATGGGTATTCCTCTGTTTTGTAATTATATAAAGCTTAAACAGTATTCTCTTAAATGTACTCTTCGGTTTCGTAATTATATAAAGCTTAGCATGTTCTGTAAAATGCAACCCTCGATTTCTTAATTATGTAAAGCTTAAACAATGTCATGTTTAAATGTCCCCCCCCCCCCCCCCTCGGTTTCGTAATTATATAAACCTTAAACAATCTTCTGTTCAATGTACTCATCGGTATCGTAATAATATACAGCTTGACAAATGTTCGATTAAATGTACTCTTCGTGTTTTAGTTATTATATAAGAAACAGTCAGCCAAATGAACAAAACGATGAATGGAGTTCACAGCTATGCAAAAAGTACCTACAGCTTGATCAAAACGTAATTATATATTAATTCTGGATTTTGAAACGAATGTTGTTATATTTTAAGTCGCCAGAATGAGTGCTTAAAGGCAAATACATTAAATACCTACTCGTCACTAAAATATAAAACATTGATTATCTGATGAACATTCCGATTGATTTCGTTCTACAACATCATGTTGGTGTATTTTACGTATTTTGTACATCAAATATAAGAGACTAGCTGGCTTAAGACAAAACAAATTGCGACATATCGGTACCAACAATTATTCGTATGTTTTGCGAAGCCGAAAATTGTGTCGATGAGTCGTATGAACATAATTATCTGAAAATAATAGTTGGAAATATCCTAACAGAGTGCATGTCAATTTAACGTGAATGACCTTTGGACTGTACAAACAGTATATGCAAGTGTCTATGATATTTGTTTATTTTCAGATGTCATGTCCTCTGAACCTTTATAAACTATTGCTACCCATCAACGTTTTAGCTGTTCGTTACTTTAATACGGTAATTAATAGTTCGTGATTTTTGGTTTTCTATAGTTAAAACATGTCGTTGCGTTTTTTTAGTATTATGTTTAACCTTCGCTTTTTAAAATGTATTTACGAGGCATTCAAAAAAAGCCGAAAAAAACCTGAACCAGTAATATAAAGTACATAATAACATATTAAAAGCACATTCCTTTTTAAAGGACAAACTCAATCAAACCAAACGACTGAGACGCATTCAGTGTTTCGTAGCGTGAATTTGTATCCCCGGGATGCGATCATTTATCTTGTGAAAATAACGGTAGGTAAAACATAAATTGTTTTCGTTTTATTTCTTGGTTTTATCAGATATAGGTCCACGCGAATAAGCTCGTCGTTAATGTAGAATAACCAAAAATTATGTCTCATCATGACAATAAATAATTGAGACTCGCGTTTAAATGTTCAAATTGTATAACATGGTCAATCATTTTAAAAATATCGTGAACGAATGTAAATACATGTAACTCTTTGAATACAACAAACATGGTACCAATTATGTATTTAAAGAGTGAAATCTCGAATCAAAGTACACGTTAAGCTTACTTACCTAACAAAACGCAAAGACTTTTAACATGTAAGAATAGTTATAAAACATGATTGTTCGATTTAAATCTTAAATTGTGCAAATATGTCGGGTTAAAATAGTTCGGACTATCAAACTATCGAACAATACCTCGTTTTCATTTTGTCATTATGTCAATCGAAGTATTCACTACCAAAACTATTATATTTATCATAAACTAAAATTATCTACACATTTAGGAACACAACTATGTTACCAGAATACACAAGTATGTCTGCTTGTACAGCTAGGGTAGGTAACCACTGCAAGTTGTCTTCGCATTGTATCAATTCCTTTCTCTTCTTGTACTGGTATGGGAGGTAATCTCTGTAAGATATTTGCTGTGCGTGGTATTTTTTCTAGGTCTGAAAGGAGACCTCTGTTATTCGAACTCTGGATAAAGTGATCACGCTCTACCACTGGGTCAATCAGGCTAACAAAACTGATTTAGCCCTTTTAATACATAAACAGCTATAAGTGTTGTTAGCAAATAATGATCATAGTATGGCATTGTTAAATGGAAGTCTTAACGTATGTTACACAGATGTGGTATGCTTGTTTGAATTTATTTCGATTCCAAGATTTTGTAACTCGTGTGTATTTTGCATGAATGATTGTATCGCTGCTACGCCTTTGTAACTCGTTTTCCACGAATAACTGTACTTTCTTAATCAACCTATATCTTTTTCCCGTTATACAGCTAAATTAAGCGTTACCAAATTGAGGCTATTTTGTCATTGGGACTTGCTTAATCGGTAGCACAAGTACGATATTAAAGATCACGACTTAATAAATGTGCAGTAAAGTGTGTTTCTTTAAGCCTCACCCTTGTCAGTTGAGGGCCGACTGTTTGTCACAGACGAGACACCGTAACATATGTCAGTTGAGGGCCGACTGTTTGTCACAGACGAGACACCGTAACATATGCACTGGGCCGACTGTTTGTCACAAACGAGACACCGTAACATATGTCAGTTGAGGGCCGACTGTTTGTCACAGACGAGACACCGTAACATATGCACTGGGCCGACTGTTTGTCACAGACGAGACACCGTTACATATGCACTGTGCCGACTGTTTGTCACAGACGAGACGCCGTATCATATGCACTGGGCCGACTGTTTGTCACAGACGAGACGCCGTATCATATGCACTGGGCCGACTGTTTGTCACAGACGAGACACCGTTACATATGCACTGTGCCGACTGTTTGTCACAGACGAGACGCCGTATCATATGCACTGGGCCGACTGTTTGTCACAGACGAGACGCCGTATCATATGCACTGGGCCGACTGTTTGTCACAGACGAGACGCCGTATCATATGCACTGGGCCGACTGTTTGTCACAGACGAGACACCGTATCATATGCACTGGGCCGACTGTTTGTCACAGACGAGACACCGTTACATATGCACTGTGCCGACTGTTTGTCACAGACGAGACGCCGTATCATATGCACTGGGCCGACTGTTTGTCACAGACGAGACACCGTTACATATGCACTGTGCCGACTGTTTGTCACAGACGAGACGCCGTATCATATGCACTGGGCCGACTGTTTGTCACAGACGAGACACCGTTACATATGCACTGTGCCGACTGTTTGTCACAGACGAGACGCCGTATCATATGCACTGGGCCGACTGTTTGTCACAGACGAGACGCCGTATCATATGCACTGGGCCGACTGTTTGTCACAGACGAGACGCCGTATCATATGCACTGGGCCGACTGTTTGTCACAGACGAGACACCGTATCATATGCACTGGGCCGACTGTTTGTCACAGACGAGACACCGTTACATATGCACTGTGCCGACTGTTTGTCACAGACGAGACGCCGTATCATATGCATTGGGCCGACTGTTTGTCACAGACGAGACGCCGTATCATATGCACTGGGCCGACTGTTTGTCACAGACGAGACACCGTAGCATATGCACATCTTTACTCACGACAGAGTGCCACCTACGTTTTGATGAAATTTGCAACAAATGCAGGTGCAATCTCTAAAAATGTGTGTTTAACGAAGAATAATTTATTGTTGGTAGGGTTTTCTCTTTCACAGTTCTGGTTGTATTTAATTATCTATTGCATGAAATTCTCCGAAAAAAGATACTCCGTAACAGAAACGCACACCCGACGAAAACACACATATCTACTTGGTGAAACAAGTTGATTTCAAAATGGTGTATATAATAAATTAACGCCCGTCCATAAAATCATCCATATAATAAATAGTAACAAAGACTGCGGGCCTTTTAGTGGCCGACCAGTAACCCGTAAACGTGAAGCGGACCGAAGCCGATGACTGATATTTTTATGTTTGTAGGTCATGTTTAATATCTCTTATGTTTGAGGGATTACTGGGAGGTCACTAAAACTACAGAAGGCTCGTAGAGGTGTTGACTTTTTCTTAAATTACACCGCACATTAAACGCATTTCGAATGCATTGAATATTTTGAAAAGTCTGCACTTTTCATTTTACGTTTCATCAAACTGAATATCGGACACAAAATAAAAGCTCAGTAATTGAAGACCGGTCAATTAAGATGGGCGCCTTTTGGGAAATTTATGAAGCGTAGTGTACCGCTGTATTTTTTCACAACGCTTATTTATTTCTATTTGTTATGGAAGCATATTTGTGCCACTACTTACCAGATGAAATAACGTGAAAATAATGGCGGATTTCGCGAAAAAAAAAAATTCTCGATAACAGATAAATTTTCCTGAAAATAAAATACATTATGTTAACACGAATTTTTCCCTGTTAGTGCTCTAAACTGCCACCACATAAAGATTAAATTAAAGTTTTCACGAAAATAAATCACTTTTCTCAAAAACAGATAACTTTTCATGAAACCTTGGAAATAATACATTTTCACGAAAAGAGTAAAATAACGGAAGACTTTTCTTGAAAACTTTTCACGAAACCTAAAAAAATTCGCGAAAGTTGCCAGATCTAAAAATAGATGCACTTCAGAGCCTTTAGCGTGAATACCTAAAGTGGTGTTCTACGCGTGGTCTGTAAGTATGTTTTAATTAACTAATACAAAGTAGATCTATTAATTGTATAAAAGAATGATATTAATTGTTATTATTTTTTTTTTTAATGTTTTTGGTCTACACTTCTTTTATAAATATAATTTGGGAAGGCACGTATTCATAAAAATCAATGTTTTCAGTGGTATACTTATATTTTTTGTTACAGCTGTCTTAGAGCTTTTTTAATTTTTGCTGTGTCGTAAATATACTGCAATAGAGGTTACCAGCAGATGGACGGGAATTCGGACCATGATTATGTGTCACCAGTGGCAAGTTGTTTAAATTCTCTTTAAAAATGAAAGCAAGCTGGAAATACACCAAATTCCCCTGTTTATGTACAAGGGATGATATTTATTTTATGTTGTCCTTCATTTTGTTAACTGATTTGCTTAAAAAAAATAAGAGTTTAAACAATTCTAGAATAACTAATTACCCAGAGTGTCTGATGCACTTTATAAAACCTTGAAAGACCGTAATTATTAAACATGAAGTGTTAAAAGTGTAAGTATGGTCTTTTGTGAGTGTTTTTGTTTTTTTCTTTTCAGAGTATTACCTATCCTAGAATTCCAACATGCCAGATTTGCAGAGATAGATATCGCGATACCTTTTTAGACTGTGGTCACATACTGTGCTACGTTTGCAGCTGCGAATTGGATGAAAGGGGTTCGGTATGCTCCATTTGCAGGTGTCAGTTCAAAATGTCAAAAAAACCTGTTTTACTAAATAAAACTATGTTTCTTGGACTGATTTATGGCGAGGGAGTAGTTGGGTACGATTGATTAACAAATGAAAACCCAGATGGGTTTTTTATACAACCGTAACCAAGCTCATACTATGTATTTTAAATCAATATTTAATGAAAAGTATTAAGAAATACCCAAGGAGGGTGACACTCATGATGTTATGATGTTTTTCATTATTTTGGAAATTAGGTTTTACTCACTTGAGCACAAAGTATTTCTTCTTTTGATTTCCTTGTTGTCCTGTTGGTAAATAGTTTTACATAGACCTATTTAGCGCCATCTTGGCCTTGTTTATTTGACTTGAGGGTTTTAAACATGAGATTCCAGCATATATGTTCATGTATACTTGTGTACTGTTGAATTGTGTTTTATAATTGCTATGTTTTTACAATTCTTATAGAGCACTTATTAAACCAGGGTATCTTAAGTGTGGATATTAATTTGTTCAAATTTGGATATTGATTTTAAATTTCTTAATGTCAGATTGACATTACATGTGTAAATATTTGGATATTATTATATATAACATAGTTTGTTTAATTTTTTCCAGATTTCATTTCTTACACAATGAAAGTGTATATTTTAGCAATAGTGTCAAATGAACAAATTTAAGACAATGGAAGTCATTTTTGATAAGGCTGAAAATAATTAATATTGTAAAATGAACTATAAAATACATTTTTAATTCACCCCAGACATTGCTTGATAGCTGGTAAAAATATTCCTGCTAATGAAAGAGAAACTGTGTCCCTTTATGTAAAACGGTAATTTTTTAAGATTTTATTTTTGAGAACAAAGTTAAAACTTAAGTTTTCTGATAAAAAATGTATACTTTTAGTAACATTTAATAAAATATTAATGTATACTTTTAGTAACATTTTAATAAAAAAAAGCAAATACCAATTAACATAAATGTTATACATTGTCATCTTTGAGATTATTATTTGATAAAGCTTACTCAGTTTAAAAGACCTGTCTGTGAAGAGTTTGAAATAGTTCTGTATTACACAAATTTTCAAGTTTTTTTTCGCATTTTATATCCTTCAGTTCATTTGTTATCCCCCCTAAAAGGTCGGAGGGGGATATGGGAATCGCGATCGTCCGTCCGTCTGTGTGTCCGTCCCGTTTTTGTCCGGATCATAACTTTGCCATTTATCACTAATAAAATTTCACTCATCTTGCTACAAAGGCTCCCTACTATTAGACGATGTGTCTCGCCATAAATTAAGATTGCTACCCCCAAGATCAATGTCACACTTATAGGTCAAATGTCCATATATAACTATATGATAGTGTTTCGCGTCCAGAGCATAACTTCGTCATTTATCAAGCAAATTTCTTTTAACTTTGCAAAAGTGATCCCTATCATAAGACGATATGTCGCGCTTTCCAAACCAGGGTCCCTACCTCCAAGGTCAAGGTCACTCTTATAGGTCAAATATCTATTTATGATAATATGATAAAGTTTTTGGTGTCCGAAGCATAAACTTTGTCATTTATCAAGCAAATTTTAATTAACTTGGCTCAAATGTTCCCCATTATTTGATGATGAGTCGCACATAACAAGTATTTCCCATTCTTCACGGTCAAGGGCACACTAATAGGTCAAATGTCTATATATGACTATATGATACAATGTTTTGTGTCCGAAACATAACATCTTCATTTATCAAGCAAATTTCATTTAACTTGGCACAAATGTTCCCCATCATTTGCCTATGTGTCGCGCTTCACATCCAGGTTCCTACCTCCAAGGTCAAGGTCACACTTATAGGTCAAATGTCCATATATGACAATATGATAGTGCTTCGTGTCCGGAGCATAACTTCGTCATTTATCAAGCGAATTTCATTTAGCTTGGCACAAATGTCCCCCATAATAAAACGGTGTGTCACGCTCAACACCCAGGTCATAACCTCCAAGATCAAGGTCACACTAATAGGTCAAATGTCTATATATGACAATATAATACAATTTTTTGTGTCCAAAGCATAACTTCGTCATTTATTAAGCGAATTTTAATCAACTTGGCACATATGTTACCCATCATTTGACGATGAGTAACGCTTAACACCTAGGTCCCTTCCTCCAAGGTCAAGGTCACACTTATAGGTCAAATGTCCATATTTGACAATATGACACAAGGTTTTGTGTCCTGAGCCTAACTTCGTCATTTATCAAGCAAATTTCATTTCACTTGGCACAAATGTTTCCCATCATTAGATTATATGTTGCTTTTAACACCCAGGTCCCTACCTCCAAGATCAAGGTCACTTTAATAGGTCAAATGTCCATATATGATTATATGGTACAATGTTGCGTGTCTGGAGCATAAATTCGTCATTTATTAAGCGCATTTCATTTAACTTGGTACTAATGTTCCCCATCATTTGACGATGTGTCGCGTTAAACACCCAGGTACCTACCTAGACTGTCAAGGTCACACTTATAGGTCAAATATCTATATATGATACAGTTTCATGTCTCATTTGTGTCTGGAGCATTCATTTAACTCGGCACAAATGTTCATCATTATTGTCAAATGTGTCATGCTGAACAGCCAGGTCCCTACCCCCAAGGTCAAGGTCACTCTAAGACTTAAATCTCTATTTATGGTACAATTTTTATGTCCTGCCTGCGTCCGTAGCACAATTTCGTCCACGGAGTTCTTGTTTTTTTGTTGTTTTTCTTATTTTCTTAACTTTTTGGTAACATTGATTTCACATTGATTGCTATGCTGTGATATGACGAAAAGTCTGTCTTATTTTAAATAAATAGTTTCAAAAATAAACAGTGTCATTATTGGTTTTATTTGCCCTTGCTTGACTTAATCATGTTAATGTGTTTTAGCTCTACTTTTCGACGCATGTTGAGTTATTGTTGTCAGACCATTGTTGGGGACATCAGTCTTGTTTAAGTGAGTGACTGGTGTCCATTTTTCAACAACTATCAAAGGTTTTCACCTCTAACTTTGAACACTTGCAGCCAGTTGTGTAAACTTTGATAAAAGTTATCATTGGTTATCTTTTTCGATACCTCTGGTTTTTGGATAATTTAATTTGGATTCAAATTGTATAAAAATATTAACGAGACCATCACATGCTTTGGATATTGTTTTTTTTTGTTGTTGTTAAAGTTAACAAAGGTCTTAACCAATTTGGACAAATTTAAGCAGTGGACAAAGATAACCGACGGATAAGATATCCAAGTATTATACAATAGGCTGTTGTTACCTATCAAAAGGAGAACACAACCTTGCAAAACAGATAGTAAACAAAATTTGGCAGAATTATGCCCCATGTTCAACGTATATTTGTTCACTTAGATTTTCACTTTATAATAATAATCTAGCACTGCCCTGAGAAAAGTCGAGTGTGTGGATGTCGAACGGTTCTTGTTAAAATATCATCTTGATTACCATCAAACAAATTCAACTAATACAGCCACCTCCGACTTACCTTTGCACTTTCACATACTCGGTGTAGTTGTGCCTTAACAAATAGTCAGTTGTACATAACTCTTGACGTATTTATCCATATATACTGGTGTGTTTGAGGTATGTTACTCAAAGGTCAAGGTCACATGTAGACTACTGCATAATGAAAATTAGTTTGGATATGAAACACTCTTATTGTATGGCATAAAACTGCTATTTTCACCCCACATTGGCGGAAAAAGGCAAGACGAGAAGTGCCTTATGGCAACCCCTGCATTCAAGGTAACACGAGAAAATGACACCTGACAGCCCTCTGACACCACTGCAAGACACAATGATATCAAATTTGACAGTCGTAATGAGTCAGATTCTCTCGTTTATCTTTAGTCTTTACAGAACAGTCTCAAGGCGCACCTTGTGTTGCCTTGTTCATACCGTATGCCCAATTTTTTGTTTATTTGACAGTATAAATGCGATTGCCACACATGGGCAGAGCAGAAGCATTCCACCGTTCGTATGAAATTTGGAAGTGTTACGCAAACAGTGCAGTGATCCAGAAATTATATTTCCAGACACTCTACCCTTCGTGTAACACTTCTTCCCCCGTGACGGTATTGATTCCATATACACCGTAACCTGGTTTGTGTTTTTTTTTAAATTTATTTTAGGGAGTTCATAACAAATAAAGCTAGCATTTTGGCCACATATTTAAATGATATTTTAAAGCGAAACTGACAAAACATGTATTGTTTTATTGACACATAATCATACATGGCAATGACAACGCATGCAAAGCCAACAGCTTGTTTAAAACTAGTACTTGCTATGCTTTCAGACACAACTATATCTATCAATTGATATTTTGTCAACCAATGCACAAGTTAGCCAGCTTGTAAGAAAGTATCATTAAGTTCATTTTTGTTTCATTTCCGTGTTAAACGATGCGGTCAATGTACATGATTATTGCAGCAAAAAGCTCTGTTCCTTCTTCTCTGTTTCTAGGTGGGTATTGAAGATTCAAATCTCCGACAGCTGCTCTTGCAATTGTCAGGAACTCTTGTGATACAACAAGTTCTGAGAATACTCCCGTTCCACATCATTTAATTCCCTATTGTCAACCAGTGGTATTTTACAATCTCTTGCACCATATACTTTTGGCTGAAAGAACAACACCTCAGGTTTTCCTGCAGGACATGAAATTCGGTTATTTCGACGAACACGATGTGTATTCCAAATATTGCAAACTGCATTCAGGTCTTTACTAATGACAGGAAAAAAACAGTATCTAATGCATTCTAAGTGCACACTATCAGATGTGTCCAGTAATTCGAAATCACTCATATCTTTAAAATGGTTCATCCAGACATTTCCACACATTTCTCTAAGACTTCGCCAAAAACTCTCAATTCTGACATTTCTGTTAGATGAAACATAGACGAAGCTTAGGATCCCCTGGTACTGATCTGCGTCTGTCCATCGTAATGCCATTTGCACATCACGGACAATAGAATTTTCTGTACCGCGGTCACCGTAAACCCGAACTGGAATGCCATTAATTTCACTAATGTAGTCTAAATACAAGCTAGATATGTACATCGGCTTTTTGTTAGAATCACAACATTTCAACCACAACACACTACGGAAAAATCCATCCACAGCTCCATGGATTGACAAACCGTATGGCTTCAATTTGTCTCAGCCATCTAAATGGATTGCAAAATTGGGACCATTGTTTATATCAATTCTCCGCCTTAACCTTCCCGCCTGCCTTTATGCAACACCTTGTGGATCAATGAGTCCTAAAATTAGACGAACCATCTCAAATGTAGCTGCAAGAACATGATTAATCAGGAGTCTTTGACGCATTTGCCGGTAACCAGCATTTTCACCGGAAGCTGATAACTCAAGCAATATTCCTTGAATAATTTCTTCGAGACTGTGCTTACTTTGGCCTCTAGTCAGGCGGTAACGTCTCAAGACTCGGAAAATTGATTGTTCGCTTGTTATTTTTTCATGTCGTATGGCCATAACTCGAAGAATTTCACGTATAGAATAACCTCTCTGGCGATACAAAACAATAAGCTGTGATGATGACATACCCTGAAGATCGGCGTCCTGAATATCGTATGCGGGCATATCTGGAATTACCATTAAGAAAATTAGAGATCTATTATTCAAATAAAAAATTCAAATGTCTAACAAGTGGCTTTCCAAAGGGAGACATTGGTACTGTACCGTTTTTGATCTTTGAACTCTAAATGTGACATTGACACTGTATAGACTGTTGCATTAATGAATACAGAAAAATCGCACATCCATTTCACACCCAGTAATTTCCATTTTTGTGTCTGAAAATAAATATGTAAAAACAGCTACATGTATTTTCGTCAACAAAGATGCATTTACATTAAAAATAAAACGATAAAAGGAAACTTACTACTTGCTATACACTTGGAGACTTTTCTAACGCATCACTTATTCATATCAATATCGCAGGCCCGTAGCCAGGGTTTTGAAAAGGGGGGTGCGAATTTTTGCCATCGGCGATTGTTATTGAGCAACGAAGTGGCGAAGGGGGTATGTGCGGAAGGGGATGACCCACTCCTGCAATCGGGTCCTTTGGAGGTTCTACCCCTAGAAAATGTTGAAAATGAAACGTAAACTACTGCATTCTGGTCACTTTTTAACTGTATTTAGAGACTGAAGTTATAGAGCATTTTTATATGAAATTTCACTTTCATTGACCATACTCAGTGACTGATCGACATGAATATGATATAACATACATGTATTTTCCACCACGTTTTTCAATAACCACCTTTTTTATCAGTCACGGGTATACATCATTTTATACGGTGTTTAACCCGACACTAGTATGCGCGCACACACTTTGTTTACATATGCAACAACACATTTATAGAATGTTTAATCAAACAATAAGAACGGTATAAAATATAATTACTTATTGGAATCTTGATAAAATTGGTGTGTTTCACCATTCCAACATTCTACCATTCATAAATCGAGCAAATTAGATGGAAATATTTCAAAACAATTGTTTGTCTGCTACTATGGATAGTACCAGAGGGTTAGCATTGCTCTAAACGTATTGTACAACAAACACTGATTTACAAAACTGGATCTTCTCTAATCTGCATCAATACTAAAAAGAAATCAAAATGGTATGACTGGTTACTTTAAGTTTGTGTAAACTATTTTTAACAAATAAGTTATCTTTTCTAAACGAATTTCAGAAAAATATAACACTTAAGGCTTCATTAAGACCCTATAACCACAAACTACTGGCCCTATGGTAATAAAGTCCTTAACAATGTATACCAGGACTTCGAAGAAAAAAGATGTACTTATTTGCCCATTATATGCTTAAGATCCGTCACAGTTGATGAACATTAAACGTTAACGTCCACCTGATCATATGTTATAACGTTTTAAATTCATTATAACAACTGTTTGAGAGTAGGACATTCCTAGTGTCAAGTTTGACATAATTAAAACATTGTGGAAAGTTATGTATGTGGAGCAGAACAGATGCCATTAAGTATTGGTAAACTACACAAAAAACTACATTGCTTTGTAGAAATGATTTGTTTTCTTGTCATTCAACAACATAATTAGCCTGTCTGCTGGAAAACCATTTAGGGGATCCGAAAATGGTTGCACGGGGATATAACAAAAAGACAACGCAGTCTGTCGAAAATGCTGTGCACAATGTGAAATTGTTATAAGTCGTGGCTTCATCATTTTGTTATGATATCTATTAAAGTTATGGCTTTAACAGACATCAATAACAATGACAAAAGTTACAAAACAATCATTTAGTATCAAATATCTATAAATATGTATCGATTTTATACGGATTAGAGTGCCAGGTTAATAATTATGCATTATACAGAAAACAAATATTCATTTATAACAAAGATTCCAATTCAATTTTTCGGGGACCGGCTTCCTAGATCTTCTCAAATTTTTCTGTCAAAACTTCTGTTGATTTCAACAATTCTACGGTTAAAAATTGTAAATAAAAATCACGCGCTATCTTGGGAATGACCTAATCGAGAAATTAATTATATGATGACCTGTCGGTTGCAAATTGAATACAACTTTGTTATAACGCTTAAATGCAAAGACTCACTGGGTTCCTGGGAAAAATAAATAACTTTTTTTGCGTCAAATAAAGTTGGTTGCAACTTATAGTACATTTGTTACTCATCAAAAAAGATTGGGTGCGAACGCACCTAACGCACCCCACCCTGGCTACGGGTATGTATCGCTCCCTTATTTTTGAACGGCTTGTGTTGAAATTTGGATCAAGAAAAGTTCATTACATATCTGATAATTCCTGGAAATTTAATTAAAATTGAAAAACAACAAAATATAAAACTTAACAAATTCAAAACGTCACTTCATAAGTCAAATTCGCAAACTCGTACACCGTTAAATAATAACAATGTGAAAAGTAAAACGCATTAACTTACACGTCTTAATAACTGACCGGCTTGCAACATGCCGATTGAGCCGTTTCGCTCCTGAGTATTCATACGAGCCATATGGTTTTCTTTAAATAATGTTATGTTTTTCTCGTGTGAAAACTTACCTAGAATTATGGAATTGAAATTCATTTGGAATAACATGTATATCGCCTTTTACTACACTTGGTGATTTTTCTAACGCAACACTTTTAAATCTTACATATCTCAGTAATGAGTAAATATTTTTATTTAAAATTGCACATGTGATCCTTTGACTACAATATGTGCAAGCAAACGATAAAATCATTCATCCGTGACGATCGGACGCTTTAGCAAGTGGGAAGGGTAGCCTGTAAAATGCAAAGTGCGCGATTGCGCTCCTGAATATTCATACGAGCTATATTGTTTTGTAAATTAATTTTATGTTTTCCTTGTGTAAGAACACACCTAAAACAAGATGTGTTTGTGAAACACAATGTCCCCCTATATGATGTTTGACCTTGTAGGATGACCTTGACCTTGTGAAGGATGACCTTGACCTTTCACCACTCAAAATGTGCAGCTCCATGAGATACACATGCATGCCAAATATCAAGTTGCTATCTTCAATATTGCAAAAGTATTCATAAAATAAGCGATTTGGGCCACATATATTTGACCTCTGACCTTGGTGGATGACCTTGACCTTTCACCACTCAAAATGTGCAGCTCCATGAGATGCACATGCATGCCAAATATCAAGTTGCTATCTTCAATATTGCAAAAGTATTTATAAAATAAGCGATTTGGGCCACATATATTTGACCTCTGACCTTGAAGGATGACCTTGACCGTTCACCACTCAAAATGTGCAGCTCCATGAGATACACATGCATGCCAAATATCAAGTTGCTATCTTCAATATTGCAAAAATACTCATAAAATGAGCGATTTTGGCCACATATATTTGACCTCAGACCTTGAAGGATGACCTTGACCTTTCACCACTCAAAATATGCAGCTTAATGAGATACACATGCATGCCAAATATGAAGTTGCTATCTTTAATATAGCAAAAGTTATTGCAAAATGTTAAAGTTGGCGCAAACAGACCAACAGACAGGGCAAAAACAATATGTCCCCCACTACTATAGTGGGGGACATAAAAATAAAAATGAATTAAAACTAGAATAAAATTGTGTTTCAACATTTTCACGTGCACAAATATGGAACCACACCTTACCCACGTGCTAAAGCGTCCAATCGTCACGGATGAATTATTTTATCGTGAGCTTGCATATAATGTAGTCAAAGGATCGTATGCATAATTTTAAATCAATATCTTTACTAAGAACCGAGATATTCAAGTTTGAAAAGTGATGCGTTAGAAAAATCTCCAAGTGTAGTATGCACGTACACTCCAGTCTTGTTCTGTAGGATAAAGACAATGTTCACCGATTGAAGAGAATCCATTTTTATATAACTGGCATCTTTCGCGAATTTATACTCATAATTTCATTAAGTTATCTGATTTCGAGAAAAGTTATTTGTTTTCGAGAAATCTTCCATTATTTTCATGAAAATTGTATCTGTATGTGTTGGCAGTTTAGAGCACTAACATGCATAAATTCGTGTTAACATAATATATTTATTCCCGTGAAAATTTATCTGTTTTCGCGAAATCCTCCATTATTTTCATGTTATTTTAAGTTGTTAAGTGGTGGCACAAAAATGCTTCCATAATTTGTCACTTTAAATAACAAAATTAATCCATCGAGGCATGTTATTCCTTAACTTATGTTTAAGGTAGAGCCACTGTAATGATTTCCCGCGATTTCTCTGAAGATTGAAGAGCCTTTGTGAAGTGTCTTAGTCGAGTGGTTAGGGAGGCGTTAAGGCGATAGACTAGAAATCGTTTGGGATCTTTCCACGCAGTTTCAAATCCTGCCGACAACGCATACTTTTTGCGACGCGTTTTATTTCTTTTCTAACGTAAAAAGTAGTCCGGTTTTCCAGCAATAACATAAACATTGCAATAAAGACCTGTATAAACCAAGCTTTGGGTGATTTACTTCTGAAAAAACGAATCATACATGTTGCATTTTTATTTTATTTCAAAAAGTAAACGGTAAATCTGTCGATTTCTTGGTATTTTTACTGTGTACAGTGTATCTTTAAAAACCATGTTCACACTGTTACTTAAAATGATACTATTTTGAATTTTATGACACTTTGTTTTAACCAACCCAATTTCTACTTGACTGAAACTTACATTTCATGGCGCTCTTCAATAGATAACACGTTATAAAAAATAAATGTCTGAAAAAAAAAAGAATACTTTTTCATCTTGTTAAAACTGTAAACACCTTTACTGCATCTACACACACCAACTGCATGCCCATATTTGGAAATCTGGATGAATTATGGAACTTTCATATACCCATGGGGTGCAAATAAACTGGAAACAAGCAAATTCGTTGAATTGATATCCCCCGCCAATATGCTTCTGGACACAAAGGTGTTATATTTGACACTCCAAAAATCATTTTTTAAGATACAAAAGGCCATAAGTCCGTTATTAACAGATGGTGTACAATGCCATTTGGAGTGCATCATTCTCTTATCCATATATATACTCATACCAAGTTTCAATAACATCCGCCAAAGCACTTCCAAGATATGGCTCCGGAAACAAAAGTGCCGGATGGACGGAAAGACGGACGGACGGACAACGCCAAAACAATATCCATTCGCCTATGGCGGGGGATAAAAAGCCGAGCGTGGGGTGGTTTTGAAAAAATCAGTATATTTTTTTAAAAGCACGGAAAGCGTACCTAAAAATTTGCATGTAGTTCAGTGAAATGATGCTGATTAAAAAAAATAATACATTAGATTATAATTGGAAAGGTGCCCTATATAGTGGCCTTACCTTAATAGATAACTTACGTCTAATAGATTTCGATTTTCCCATAAAATTGATATTTTTATCTTGATATTCCATAAAAAAAACAAGACTATTGCCAAGCAATATATGTCCCCTACCGGCTCTACCATTGTCAGAATTTATATTTTATTTGTTGCCATAGCAACCAGAATTTTTGACGTAGGAAGAAAATGAATTGACGTGCATAATATCCATATTGCCATCTATTCATGTTTCAACTTTCATGAACAAATATGTAGAACTTTTTAAGTTATCGCAGGATCCAGAAAAGTGTGCAGGGTCCACCATTTTCAGCAGTATTTCTAGTCTATTTGTCGCCATAGCAACCAGAATTCTTGACGTAATAACACAATGAAATGACGTGCATAATCTCCATATTGCCATCTATCATTGCTTCAAGTTTCATGAAAAAATATGAAGAACTTACAAAGTTATCGCAGGATCCAGAAGAGTGTGACAGACTGACGGACCGACGGACACAGAGCGAAAACCAGAAGTCCCCTCCGGTGAAACCAGTAGGGGACAATAATACAGTTCTTGGCAAAGGCAGAAAAGAAAGGATTTCTTTTAGCTTGCGGCACATGAACAGAGATTTTTAATGTGTATTATATACATAATGTGTATTTGAACATTATTTTGTTTGACAATGCAATATATCTGTTTCAAGTATTTAAACCCGATTGTTCTTTTCGGTACTTTTCGACGGGAAACTTTTGCCATATTTGTTTTTAAACCGTCATTGTTTATCAAATGCTGATATATAGATAAACCTTGCGTGTTAAATTGCGTAGCAAGTAGCACATGTACTAGCATTAACTTGAAATTCGTTAAATACACATGTATGTATGAAATAGTTTTCCGTTTTAGATCGTTTGTCATCAAAAAGGGGCGATTAATCTCAGAAACGGATAAAATGTATACACTCAAAGTTGTCTCTTCACATTTGATTGTTTTCAAGTTGATGTTTGGCTGTTTGTATCTTCTTGACTTCTCAGTGTGACAGACAAGCCAACTTACCAACCAAACGATCGACCAACCAACCGATCGACTGAGTGCAACTTCGTGTGTAGGGGTACACTAAACCTATATGTAAAAGCCAGAGAATACACTGAAAATACACGTGCGTTTTCCTATTTTTCTAAAATTACATGCTCTTACATATTCTCAAGAACAAATTTGTGAAAACAAACACATGCATTATTTACAGAACATAAAAATGTGATAGAACTTACAGACCTGTAAAATTAACAAAACTTACAGAATATATAGAGAATAATAGGTTGGTGACGTGGATGAAGAATGGTTATCTGGCAAGTCGGAGGCAGTTATCAGGTGAGCCGAATGCGAACCCGATAAGATCCTCCGACGAGCCAGGTAACCATTCTCCATCCACGTCACCAACCTATTATTCTATTTATCCTGTCACATTGACAACATTCGTTGAAATGTTTCTAAAATATATAGTTTTCCAGTATTTTGTGTTTAAATATTTAATATGGGTAAAAACACGCCGCAGCAAAAAAATTGTGACGTCACGTCATGCAAAACTCTTAGGCTAGCTTCCGTCTTGTTAAACAACACAGAAATCGAGTCAATTGTTATTAATTCAATACACAAAGACGAAATTATGCTGCTAAAATAACAATTTTTAAACAAACAGTACTTTACACGTATGTTGTAATTTTTTTAATTGAAAACAAGTATATTTTATAAATAGAAAATAGTACAGGCGTGCGCAGGCGCGGAAAGCAACTGACGGATATTCGAGGTCACGTGGTCATCTAGCCTAATATCTTTTGGGAAATTAGGTTACCTGGTTATCGGGCTGAGTTCAAGGCATGTGACAGTATAACAATTTATGACTAGTTATACATGTGATTACATATAAAAAATACTTGAATAAAGGAAACACAAAACAGATTCCAAAGTTCAACAAGAGCTGTCAGAGGACAGCGCGCTCGACTATTCGAGTGCTTGACAGTATAACGTAAGCCATCATGGAGAGGTGGGTATAATTCGGGTGTGTGGTCATTTAATAGATGATCATTCAAAAATAATAAAAAAAACAAGATGTGTTTGTGAAACACAATGTCCCCCTATATGACGTGCAGCTCCATGAGATACACATGCATGCCAAATATCAAGTTGCTATATTTGACCTCTGACCTTGAAGGATGACCTTGACCTTTCACCACTCAAAATGTGCAGCTCCATGAGATACACATGCATGCCAAATATCAAGTTGCTATCTTCAATATTGCAAAAGTATTCATAAAATAAGCGATTTGGGCCACATATATTTGACCTCTGACCTTGAAGGATGACCTTGACCTTTCACCACTCAAAATGTGGAGCTCCATGAGATACACATGCATGCCAAATATTAAGTTGCTATCTTCAATACTGCAAAAGTATTCATAAAATGAGCAATTTTGGCCACATATATTTGACCTCTGACCTTGAAGGATGACCTTTACCTTTCACCACACAAAATGTGCAGCTTCATGAGATACACATGCATGCCAAATATGAAGTTGCTATCTTCAATATAGCAAAAGTTATTGCAAAATGTTAAAGTTGGCGCAAACCAACCAACCAACAGACCAACCAACAGACAGGGCAAAAACAATATGTCCCCCACTACTATAGTGGGGGACATAAAAAATTGGAGGGGGGATACTGGGGTGGGGAGTGGGGGATGGTATGGGTGGAGTCCATTTTGGTATGTCAGGTAAGTGTTGTTTTGTGTCAAAGTATGAATCAAATGTGATCATAAATAAAGAAGTTTTGGAAATTTAAGCAAAATTTATTAATTTGACCTTAAGAGTCAAGTTCATTCAAAGGTCAAGGTCAAATTCAACTTGCCAGGTACAGTACCATCATGATAGTAAGAAAGTATTTGAAGTTTGAAACCAATAGCCTTGATACTTAAGAAGTAAAGTGGATATAAACACAAAAAAGGGCCATAATTCCATTAAAAAGCCAAACAGAGATATGAAACTTGCCCTGTACAGTCCCCTTATCGAGTTTTCCAAGTCTGGAAGCAATGGCTATGATACTTTAGGAATAAAATGAACCAAAACACAAAACTTAACATAATGTTCAAATATCTAAGTATAAAAGGGGCCATAATTCTGTCAAAATGCTTGATACAGTCGTCTGCTCTTGTTTATAGATTGGGGTCATGTTGGTAAAAAAGTATGCAAAATATGAAAGCAATATGTCAAGAGACAGAAAATATTTGAGGTGGTACGCAAACTTTAACATAGATTTATCATTAATATGCATATTCTTAGTGAAAAATGGGCCATAATTCTTACAAAATGCTTGTTACAGTAGTCTGATCTTGTTTATAGATTGGGGTCATGTTGGTAAAGAATTTTGCAAAATATGAAAGCAATATGTCAAGGGACATAGAAAATATTTGAGGTGGTACGCAAACTTTAACATAGATTTATCAATAATATGCATATTCTAAGTGAAAAAAGGGCCATAATTCTTCCAAAATGCTTGGTACAGTTGTCTGCTCTTGCTTATAGATTGGGTTCATGTTGGTAAAGAAGTATGCAAAATATAAAAGCAATATGTCAAGGGACAAAATTTTTGAGGTGGTACGCAAACTTAAACATTCCAACGCTCATGCTCATGCCGGGGTGAGTAGGATAGCTCCACTATATATGTTCCATATATAACAGTCAAGCTAAAACTGCAACAACATAAAAGTGCAGTGTCATCCCTAATTAGACTGGGAAGACAGCACAAGCTAATTTGGGATGAAACCTTACACACAATCATTAAGCATAAATACAAATAAATGCATTCAGAAGAGCAGAGATATGAGAATAACAAGATATGGAACTCAAGAAAACAATTATAACGACATGGTTTACAGCATAATTCCGAGAAGCTGCACGGCCAAGTACGTTATTGTGCACAATAAATTGATTTCAGCTCAATTTAAACATAAATTATTGCAATAAGTTGTGACTCAAGTAGAACATGCAGCAATAGTGCATACTGCAGATTCATTTATTTTTCTTAATTTTTTGTGGATTCATAAAATCTGACAATTTTGTATGATCAGTAATTTGTGGATTTTTGTTATAAAGTCTGACATGAGATTTTGGAATCTAGTGTTCGTAAAACATTTGATTTTGTGGTAAAGAGGACTTATGAAAAGTTTTTTTTTGCAAACATAATGAAACTCTAAGCCCCATAACTCTGAGAAAATCATAGAAACAGAATATTATAGTCTCATGCAAATTATGATCTAATGAAGCTCTCAATAATGTTTCATTGAAATCAGACAGAAGTTGAAGAGGAAATCACTTGAAAACAAGACTAGATGGGTGACTCAAGACATGCTCAGTTTGGTAAGTATACAATTATTGGTGCATTTAAACCACATAAATATGCAAAAAACTTACATAAAATTCTACAATTAACTAAAATAGCTGCATTCAATATATATACTGTTAATATGTATAAATATAATAAAATATAAATATACAAAAAATGATTGTATCATGACAAAATGCTATTGAACACACGAAGAAAATCATCAAACTATCTTTTGATTATAATCATTTCTAGCCATAAACCATTGAACACATTAAGAAAATCATCTAACTAGCTTTTGAGTGTAATCATTTCTAGTCGAAAACAGAACGAATGCCAGCCATTACAAAGTGCCATGAATGAAGTGGCTATTTTTTTCCATTAATTTTTTTCATGTTGTGAGGCACTGAAAACTTTCATTCCTTCAAGGTGTTGAGCAATGTTTCTGAACACTACGGAAAAACATAAAATACCAAATCACATATACAAAATCACATAATAAGTTATAAACAAAGGCACTCAATGTACTGACTTAAACAAGAGCTGTCTCCATACGATGACATATGCCCCTGGTAACACTTTGATAGAAGTAATGAGCATTTTTCGAAACCTAAACGCATTTTTCGAAACCTAAACACGGACCCCAAGTTCAAAGTCAAGGTCAAAGGCTTCAAAATTTGTGTGCGTATGGAAAGGCCTTGTCCATATACACATGCATACCAAATATGAATGTTACATCTGAAGCAACATAGAAGTTATGAGCATGTTTCGAAACCTAAATGCAAAGTGTGACGGACACACGGACAGACAGAGCGATCACTATATGCCCTCCTTCGGCATAACAATATTAAAACCGCAAACATAATAACATTTCTCAATTGACAGTTTAAGAGTGTATGCATGTATGCAAATTGATAGCTATTTCAAAACTAGAGAGCGGACACCATACTAAATCCTTGAAATGCACCAAGTGACCCCGTGACCTAGTTTTTGGCCCGGCATGACCCATATTCGAACTTGACCTAGATATTGTCTTGATACAACTTATGACCAAGCTTGGTAAAGATCAGATAAAAACTACTTCAATTAGAGAGCGGACACCATGCTAAATCCTTGAAATGCACTAAGTGACCCCGTGACCTAGCTTTTGACCCGGCATGACCAATATTCGAACTTGACCTAGATATTGTCTAGATACAACTTCTGACCAAGTTTGGTAAATATCGGATAAAAAATATTTGAATTAGAGAGCGGACACAAAAAGTGTGACAGACTGACAAGACAAACTGACGGACAGTGCGAAAACTATATAGCCCCATTTCTTCAAAAGGGGGCATAACAACTTGAGAATGCTTCAAATAATCAACAAAGGCTCTAAATCAGCAAACATCAGCTAGTGTTGCAATTGTTCGGCTTTCCATGTCTCAAAAATCACCTCCATTTTCCTGCGACTGTGAACATTTCCGTTGTTCACTGTGGGTAGTATACGCTCTGGTTGAATGAACTGAACAAAGCGCTTCATTTCAAGAAAACTGCTGTGCTCACTGTATGGTACACCTTAAAGAAAAAAATCTTATATTCATACTGAATGATGATTCTGTTGATTTTGTATAAAGAATTATTTTTTTTAATTGAGTTATATAGTGCTTAACAAGTAATGAATTTCAGTTGTAAACTCATTAAACCATATACCACGAAATTTGTTTGCTAGTGGTTATATATACTTAAATCACTGGAAAACGCTGATTATTTACAGATTTGTTGGCAATCACAAAAACGCAATAAAAGTGTATTAATCAAGATTTCAAGCCATTTAAGCTTCAGCCAATGGCAGAGATGCTGCTATCGCATCTTGGAACTATGTTACGTAATTTTATTGTTACAACCACCTCTGACAAGTATCAGGAACGTACAGCGGTACTTAAGGCAATTGTCTGACTCAGTTTCGCGTTTTTTTTCTAAATGTTTGAGATGGGATTTAAACACCGTGCTGAAAATCATGTTAACTAATGTATTCTTGAGGTTTGAGATTGACTCAACATTGAGTTTGAGAAAGAATCTTGAGGTTTGAGATTGACTCAACATTGAGTTTGAGAAAGAATCTTGAGGTTTGAGATTGACTCAACATTGAGTTTGAGAAAGAATCTTGAGGTTTGAGATTGACTCAACATTGAGTTTGAGAAAGAATAAGTGAGTCTCCTTACTGCTGAGACTTGAGTATTTTCGTGAGCTGACCAATATTATCAGTACTCATTTGAGTGGAAACTCAAAACTCATCTTCCCAGTTGAGCTACAAAATTGAGAATGTTCTTGGTACAAGGCCCAGTGTCTAGCACGTATTGGTACTACAAGTTCATGACATACTTACCATTGAGAATGTTCTTGATACAAGGCCCAGTGTCTAGCACGTATTGGTACTACAAGTTCATGACATACTTACCATTGAGAATGTTCTTGATACAAGGCCCAGTGTCTAGCACGTATTGGTACTACAAGTTCATGACATACTTACCATTGAGAATGTTCTTGGTACAAGGCCCAGTGTCTAGCATGTATTGGTACTACAAGTTCATGTTGATACAAGGCCCAGTGTCTAGCATGTATTGGTACTACAAGTTCATGTTGATACAAGGCCCAGTGTCTAGCACGTATTGGTACTACAAGGCCCAGTGTCTAGCACGTATTGGTACTACAAGGCCCAGTGTCTAGCACGTATTGGTACTACAAGGCCCAGTGTCTAGCACATATTGGTACTACAAGGCCCAGTGTCTAGCACGTATTGGTACTACAAGGCCCAGTGTCTAGCACGTATTGGTACTACAAGTTCATGACATACTTACCATTAAGAATGTTCTTGATACAAGGCCCAGTGTCTAGCACGTATTGGTACTACAAGTTCATGACATACTTACCATTAAGAATGTTCTTGATACAAGGCCCAGTATCTAGCACGTATTGGTACTACAAGTTCATGACATACTTACCATACAGAGTTATACCGTCACGATCCAGTTTTGGTGTGAGATCACTAAGGGTCTTGTTTCTGGCCTGTGTCCACCCCGTAGGCTCAAGTGCAAGCACTGACGTGTAACCTTTACCACTGAGTTGCATGTGCTCTTTCAAACCCTGCAATGAAAAAACCACTCATTTCAACTGCGTTCTGGGGTAATAGGGCTCAACGCATGTGCGTAGTGTCATCACAGATTTGCCTTTGCACAGGCTATTCAGGGACAACACTTTCTGCTGTTATTGTATTTTTCGTTTAAAGTGAGT
Organism: Dreissena polymorpha; assembly: GCF_020536995.1. Lineage (NCBI taxonomy): Eukaryota > Metazoa > Mollusca > Bivalvia > Myida > Dreissenidae > Dreissena > Dreissena polymorpha. Next base: position 72,348,537 of record NC_068362.1, on the reverse strand, counting down.
CTCTTGTTAGCAAAAATCCAGTTTAAGTGTCATCCCTGATTAGCCTGTTCTATACACTTTTTTGTCTACCATATTAACTTTGTTAAAACAAATTCAAGTCAAGTACTAGTGTTGTAAATTGTAAAATTGAACTTAAAATTGTTCAAAGATTTCTAACAGGGTTACTGTTCATCCTAACAATCATATAAATAGTAGAAGGCAGCTGAGCAAAAAGAACATCAAATGTTCATCTGATGCTTTAAAGTTAATATAAATGTTAAGTTTACCTTAAAATGTAATCAAAATATTAACTAATTATTACATTATAAACACTTAGTTAATATACATTTACAAATGGTCACAATTGTAGGGATAGGACATTGACATATATAGGCACAGGATTGTGAACTACAATTATAGGCATAGAACATTCACCTATATAGTGGAAGGACATTGACCTATAAAGGCAAAGGGCAGTGGCATATATAGGCATAGGACAGTGATCTATGTAGGGATAGGACAGTAACCTTTAAAAGTGTAGCACAGTGACCTATATCGGCATAGGACAGTATCCTATATGGGCATAACACAGTGACTTATATAGGCATATAATAGTGACCATTATAGGCATATGGCATAAACCTCTATAGGTGTAGGACAGCGACCTATATAGGCACAGGACACAAACCACTGTAGGTGTAGGACAGCAACCTATATAGGCATAGAACAAACCCCTCTATAGGTGTAAGACAGCGACCTACATAGGCATAGGACATAAACCTCTATAGTTGTAGGACAGCGACCAATATAGGCATAGGGCATAAACCTCTATAAGTGTAGGACAGTAACCTTTATAGGCATAGGACATAAACCTCTATAGGTGTAGGACAGCAACCTATATATATGCATAGGACATAAACCTATATAGGTGTAGGGCAGCGACCTATATAGGCATAGGACATAAACCTCTATAGGTGTAGGGCCGCGACCTATATAGGCATAGGACATAACATTTATAGGTGTAGGACAGCTGCCTATATAGGCATAGGACATAAACCTCTATAGGTGTAGAGCAGTGACCTATATAGGCATAGGACATAATCTTTGATAGGTTTAGGACAATGACCTTTATAGGCATAGGACATAAACCTCTATAGGTGTAGGGCAGCGACCTATATAGGCATAGGACAGTGACCTATATCAAGACCCTGAAGAAGTGTTGAGTTTAAGATGATTATCTGTTGAAGACAAAAAGATATTTACATGCCTTCAAATCTGGGCACGTATTCATCAAACAATTCTTAGATTTAAATCTAAAAACAAGAGATGTGTTCGTCAGAAACACAATGCCCTCTATTGCGCCGCTTTGAAATATTTTTTTTGACCTTTGACCTTGAAAGATGACCTTGACCTTGAACTTCCACCACTCAAAATGTGCAGCTTCATGAGAACGCGGCTTTGATTTTTTTTTTAAACCTTTGACCTTGAAGGATGACCTTGACCTTGAAGGATGACCTTGACCTTGAACTTCCACCACTCAAAATGTGCAGCTTCATGATAACGTCGCTTTGATTTTTTTTTACCTTTGACCTTGAAGGATGACCTTGACCTTGAAGGATGACCTTGACCTTAATCTTCCACCACTCAAAATGTGTCGCTTCATGAGAACGCCGCTTTGAATTTTTTATATTTTTTTTTGACCTTTGACCTTGAAGGATGACCTTGACCTTGAACTTCCACCACTCAAAATGTGCAGCTTCATGAGAACGCCTATTTAAAATTTATAAAAAAATTGACCTTTGACCTTGAAGGATGACCTTGACCTTCCACCACTCAAAATGTGCAATTTCATGAGATACACATGCATGCCAAATATCAAGTTGCTATCTTCAATATTGAAAAAGTTATGGCCAATGTTAAAGTTTTCGGACGGACAGACGCCATATATTTGATATTTGACCTTGAAGGATGACCTTGACCTTCACCTTTCACCACTCAAAATGTTCAGCTCCATGAGATACACTTGCATGCCAAATATCAAGTTGCTATCTTCAATAGTGAAAAAGTTATGGCCAATGTTAAAGTTTTTTTGGGACGGACGGACAGACTGACATTCACACATACTGACATACTGACTGACGGACAGTTCAAATGCTATATGCCACCCTACCGGGGGCATAATAAAGAATAATTTTAATATTGTAATGTACTAAAACTACTTGAAAAGTCCAGTCTGGCATGGCAGTTAACTCCTTCCTTATATAATAATACGTTGAGAACAATATTTTAATGATATAAGCAACCAACATTTAAGCCTGTATATATATGCAAATTTTGAGGTAATTTTACTGATTCCAAGAATTTTCTTTATTCTCAAGTTTATATATGGTTTGGTTAATAGGGGCCCTGAACCTTACTTTTGAAGTATATATTAGGAACATAATTCTCCTATTATTGCAGGTAAGAATTAAGGTTACGGACCTGATAAAATTCAATTTTGAAATTGAATGTCTCAGCATGAATAGACATATAGATATGAAGTAGATGCACACAACGCTTGAACTAAATTTTTTCTTGTATGCAGGCCTTTACCAGAATTGTCTATGTACAAAACAGGGCATAAATCCGCTTCAATGCTGGTCACAGTTTAGGCAAAAAACAATTGATTTTATAGAATATCTCTGAAATCAGCTTTCAACAGACGAGAATATTCACTGACTACACAAGCAGATACCTTATGGTTGAGTTTGTTCATTGGTACAACATGTAGCCCCGAGTGATGCCAGCCCACGACACACCGTCTAAGGAGCAAGGGGTCTTCTAGACACATCAAAACACCCAACTTCTCCTTGGTTACACAAATCTTGCAATCCAAAGCCTCACTTATGGCTGAAAAGTGTATTACAGGGGGAGCCTTAATTAATCATTCTTAATAAAGTTGTATTCATGTCCCTTATATTAATAAATTTCACAGTATCATTCCATAGTTTAGCAATACAATACTCATAAAAAACACATCATAATGGAAAGGTTGTTTTCATACACACAAAAAATCAAAAATAATAAAGAACAAGGGCCAAAATTGTCACAAAACCAGGTTTTCATTGTGAAAAAAAATCTGATAAAGGGAGACAACTCAAACTGAACTTTTGAAATGAACAAACAAAATTAACCCCCTTTGTAAGTTTGTTTTAAAATAAATCTATTTTTAGTCGTGGCGACCTTGACATTGGAGATATTGATGTGATTCTTTCGTGCGACACACCGTCCCATGATGGTGAACAAATGTGCCAAATGATTTTAAAATCTCATAATGAATGACATAGTTATAGCCCAGGCAAGCTCATTTATGGCTATTTTTTACCTTTGAACTCAAAGTGTGACCTTGACCTTGGAGATATTGGCGTAATTTTTTCGCGCCACACACCGTCTAATGATGGTTAACAAATGTGCCAAATGATTTTAAAATCTCACAATGAACGACAAAGTTATGGCCCGGACAAGCTTGTTCCGCCCGCCCGCCAGCCAGCCAGCCCGCCCGCATTCGCCAATCTAATAACCAGTTTTTTCCTTCGGAAAACCTGGTTAAAAACAAGAGATGTGTTTTTCAGAAACACATTGCCCCCTACTGCTCCACTGTGAAGCCATATATTTGACCTTTTACCTTGAATGATGACCTTGACCTTTCACCACTAAAAATGTGCAGCTCCATGAAAAACACATGCATGCCTAATATCAAGTTGCTATCTTCAATATTGCAAAGGTTATGGGCAATGTTAAAGTTTTCGGACTGACGGACAGTTCAACTGCTATATGCCACCCTACCGTGGGCATAACAAGAGATGTGTTTGTCAGAAACACAATGTCCCCTACTGCGCCGCTTTGAAGCCATATATTTGACCTTGAAGGATGACCTTGACCTTTCACCACTCGAAAAGTGCAGCTCCATGAGATACACATGCATGCCAAATATTGAGTTGCTATTTTCAATATTGCCAAAAAATGATTCTTATAGAACAACTTGGTAGGGAAATAAGTAACTACTGCTGACTACACGTAAAATGAAGGAATAGCTTGTTTAATCAAACTTGGTTACAGTTTCACAAAATGACAAATTTCTTAAGAACTATCATAGCTTGATGAAACAAGAGATGTGTTTGTCAGAAACACAATGCCCCCTAACGCGCCGCTTTTTTTTTTTACCTTTGACTTTGAAGGATGACCTTGACCATGACCTTTCACCACTCAAAATGTGCAGCTCCTTGAGATACACATGCATGCCAAATATCAACTTGCTATGTTCAAAATTTCAAGTGTTATTGCAAAACTTTGCAAAACTTTACTGTAAGGTGAAAGTTTTGGGACAGAATGACAGACAGACAGAAAGAAAGAAAGAAAGAAAGAAAGAAAGAAAGAAAGAAAGAAAGAAAGAAAGAAAGAAAGAAAGAAAGAAAGAAAGAAAGAAAGAAAAAAAGAAAGAAAGAAAGAAAGAAAGAAAGAAAGAAAGAAAGAAAGAAAAAAGAAAGAAAAAAGAAAGAAAAAAAGACAGACAGGCCAAAAACAATATACCCCCGATCTATTGATCCGGGGGCATAAAAACTAATTAATACATTACATTTAAACAATCAAATTAACACTCTTGACTGAGTGAGATGTTAAACATATATGTTTTATTTATTGAAAATCCTCAATCCAATTGTAAAAATAATAAAGCATTTGCAACCCTTATCATCAGTTATCTATCAAAAACATGTATTATCAATACAGGGTTAGAACTAAGGTTCTTATTTAAAAACCTGCATTGTTTAGTGGTAACGCACTAGCTTTGCTTCTCTATTTATCATACCACCGCATTTACATCTGCCTGATTATGTTGCCTGACATATTTTTTTAAATCATGGTCAACAGGAAGTTCTTTTATAAGTCATGTGTGGAGGATGGTCATATTACTCGGAATCAACTATAAAGTCATCATTTTTAGTAAAATCGAATCAGATTCAACAAAATAAACAATTTGATAAAATTATTTATTGAAGTTTATACGTACCAGAAAATATCCTCTCCTTGCCGATAGTGTAAGATCCGCAAACAATCAGGGTGTTTCGATTCTTTGCCCTGGCCTCCTTGGCAAGCTTCACAGCGAACTGGATCACTTCCTCTTGTGGCGGGAACACATACTGCGGGTCACAGTATCTGTGGGACACATGATAGCATATATAAGTGTCACCACTGCATTTTACAATAAACACGCACTTAATTAAAATGTGCTCAATTTGTTTTATGGATTTAGGGTAAGGGTAATTAGTAACAGGCGATTGCCAATAATTTAAGTGAATCAAATTTTGGGAAACAGTTAGAGACTTGGAAAACTATTGTAAACATATTCAAAATATTGATCCCTCCTAGAAATTTTAAGCTAACAAGATAATTGAAACAAACCAATTTCAAACATCAATGTCACTTAACATTTTCAAACATTTACTCAAGTGACACGAATTATACAAACATGTAAAGCTTGGCTAGCGGTATATTCTTTATGTATATGATAAGGTGATTTTTTATTAAGTGCAACAAGATAGCCTCCCATGTAACAAAAGCATGTTGATCAGATATATAAGTGACAGAATCAGATCTATACAGAGACGTAGAGAAGTTGTCATTATTTTTTTGTTAATTCCATATGAGGGGTGCTCTATGAAAAGGGGGTTTAATGCATACGAGTAAAGTGTCATCCTAGATTAGAAATCTAATCCCTAATCAGGGATGACACTTTCCATCTCAACAGGAATTTTGCTAAGAGACTCTTTAAACAAAAAATATCATAAAAGTGAAAATTGTTGTCCCTGATTAGCCTGTGCACGACAACATCTGGACCGTTTAGTTCCCTTTGATTAACTATACTATCTGTATGCACCAGTGGGGGTTTCTTAAGATATGTAGCACAACATTGCTTCTTTGTGTTATCGGGTCTCTGATGTATATCCAATAGTAGCGGAGCCAATCACTGGCTTCCTTATGTTGTGCACACCGTGTCACGGTTTTCAAGCTCAATTTACCCTATGTTTATAACCTGCACAATTTTGTTCACACACCATTCCTCGATAAATCTACGGACAGATTACCACACTAACCAATAGGATATTTAACTGAAAATCAGATTACTGACACGCGCCACAAGGATATCTCACTGTTTTTGAATATTCTACAGTTCGGATCACAGACATGAATAACGTGTTAAATATACATATATTGCTTTTACTTACATGCATCTATCGCTTGTTTACTTCGATCCCTATTTTTCCTAAACTGTCTTTCTTATTCCCTTTCCCCCCATAAATAACAATATCATGTGAGAAATCAATACATAAAATTCAGTTTTGAACTATTCCTCCTTTGGATACTAACAACCCCTTATTCCCCCTCTCCCACAGAATTGCCTCCTTCTCAACTCTCCTATTTTCCACTCTTCCTCCCCTAAACTTACTCTTTCACTCCTACCTTATTGTCATGAATTTGTTGTTTCACCATGTGCTTTGTAGGCTTTGGTCAGTTTGGGAGCAATTAGGAGGTAATTGTTTTGATTGTATCATTTTCTATTTAACTGTGTACACATACAAGTTTTCTGATCTTTGTAGTTCTAATTTCAAGTATGATTTTGAATATACAGAAGGGGACTAGAGGTAAGGGGGCACCCATAATATGTGAAGCCTTGGGCCCCAAAACAGCTTATTCCGGCCCTGCATATGCTCACTAAAACCTTGCCGTATTATGTATAAGCTACAAATATCATTTTTAAAAAGGACATGTAGGTCAATATGAGATTTCGATTATCTTTATCCTACATTTCTCTAACATCCTTACGTAGTATCTAGAAACAGAGCGTTGACTTTCACGTTACACAGTTCTGTGTAGCATTCCATACTTCGACTGGCCCGGAAATCACCCGTGTGGAGATGTACCTTTCCTGTTTTCAGTCTGAAGAGGATCAAGACGGCACCAGGACAGCTATAAATAGAACCAGACAATAGGCTGAACCCTTTACCACTCAAAAACAAAGTGAAAACGGCTATATGCAGCCAGCATCAAACGAGAACAGCCTTGATATTTATTGAGTCCTATGCTACGCTTTTTGTACATCAGTGTCTGGATACATACTGATTTGCCTCTAGAAGCGTGACAGACACCCCGTCTATTTCAGAGGTCGTATTCAGCTGCAGTGGATGCACACACTTCCTGTCCACACCAAGCTGCTTGCACACCAGATTAGCAGTGATCTGCAACAACAAGGAGCTTTACACTAAAAGATATTGTCGTACAAAGTGAGTGAGATCCAAGACCAAGATTGGAAGCAGTGAGGAGCTCAACTCCGACAGATCATTTTGATCACAATATTTGTTTAAGTCAAGTTGAAAATCTTGTTTAATTAAGAAATTGGAAAAAACGTTTTCTGATTTCACTAGTTCCTTAGCAACACTATAAAATAAGCGCTTACATATACATGTATGTATTAAAATAAATTTTAGACACTAATTAGAAGCTTTTTGAATACTTACCCCATGACCTGTATACACACAGCTTAAACAGATCTTAATAAAGTTCTCTTTTGAAGACAAATGTTACCTTTATCTTCAATCTGGTAAATATGTGTCTTGTTCTGTGAAAGCTGGTCATAATGCATGTGCGTAAAGTGTTGTCCCAGATCAGCCTGTGCAGTCCGCACAGGCTAATCAGGGACGACACTTTCCGCCTAAACTTGATTTTCGGTAAGAAGGGACTTCCTTGAAACTAAAAATACCATTAAAGCTGAAAGTGTCGTCCCTGATTAGCCTGTGCGAACTGCACAGGCTAATCTGGGACGACTTTTTACGCACATGCATTATGCCCAGTTTTGTCAGAACAAGACACTTATTGTACCGTTATCTTTACTGTATTACTCTGTTTAACATTTCCGAACAATACAATATCTCAAACAGGCATCAGCATTAAAATGGTTTTGTCTTAAGATCAAGAGCTTACAAATGAATGCATTTGGAAGCGGAAATATAAACAAAACTAAAACATTGAACATATTTTGGGATTTTATTTAAGAGGCTATACAATCACCACCCACAATACCTGACTGCAGTAAATATTGCCCATGAACTTCTTGTTGAGACCCATGTAGTGGTCATAATGGAAATGGGACAGGAAGTAGGCAGTGCAGTCTGGAATTAATCCATACCGGAATGCATCCACTGTGAAACTGGTACCTGACACAGGAAGTTAATCATCGCATTAAATTTCAACACAGAAGCGCATTCTAGTATATAAACAAGCAAATTCGTAGAATTGATATCCCCCGCAAGATATGCTTTGTTTGAGGATGGGTGCAAATCGGACGGATGAACATACGCCAAAGCACTTCCAAGATATGGCTCCGGACACAAAAGTGACGGACGGGCGGACAGCCGGACGGACAGGGCCAAAACAATATCCCTCCGCCTCTGGCGGGGGATATATACTCATACCAAGTTTCAATGAAATCCGCCAAAGCGCTTTCAAGATATGGCTCCGGACAAAAAAGTGCCTATAGTAAAAATCATTTTTTAAAGATACAAAGGGCCATAAGTCTGTTTTTAACAAATGGTATACAATGCCATTTGGCGTGCATCATCCTCTTATGCATATACATACTCATACCAAGTTTCAATGAAATCCGCCAAAGCGCTTCCAAGATATGGCTCCGGACACAAAAGTGCCTATAGTAAAAAGCATTTTTTCAAGATACAAAGGGCCATAACTCTGTTTGTAACAGATGGTGTTCAATGCCATTTGGTGTGCATCATCCTCTTATGCATATATATACTCGTACCAAGTATCAATGAAATCCGCCAAAGCGCTTCCAAGATATGGCTCCGGACACAAAAGTGCCTATAGTAAAAAGCATTTTTTAAAGATACAAAGGGCCATAACTCTGTTATTAACAGATGGTGTACAATGCCATTTGGCGTGCATCATCCTCTTATGCATATATATACTCATACCAAGTATCAATGAAATCCGCCAAAGCACTTCTTAGATATGGCTCCGGACACAAAAGTGCCGGCCGGACAGCCGGACGGACGGACAACGCCAAAACAATATCCCTCCGCCTCTGGCGGGGGATAAAAAGTCTAGGTATGGAGGTAGAGCAGGGAAATGTTCTAATCTCAATGTACACATCTAGGACTGAAATATTGTTAATCAAATACAATAGTTGTATGCTCAAACTTCATTAAAACACATATTACTTTTTTTAGCAAACATTAATTTTAACTTTGTATTGCACTCAAATCTTAAACTGTCTTTTCCAATTACTTCAAGGTCATTAACAACAAGATGTGTGTTTGTCAGAAACACTATGTCCCCTTTTGCGCCGCTTTGAAGCTATATATTTGACCTTTGACCTTGAAGGATGACCTTGACCATTCACCACTCAAAATGTGCAGCTCCATGAGATACACATGCATGCCAAATATCAAATTGCTATCTTCAATATTGCAAAAGTTATTGCAAATGTTAAAAAGTTGGGGCAAACAAACAAACACACAAACAAACCAACAGACAGTGCAAAAACAATATGTCCCCCACTATAGTTTTACGGTTTTGGCCAAACCATTTTAAAATGTTTTCAAAATTGAACATTAAACATGTAAAAGTATTAAGTTTTAAACAAGCCGTCGTTCCAGCAGTGGAAGTGTGGCCTCACTTTAAAGCATTGCATTCCAACCCGCAAGGTATCAGGGTCAGTTCGCGGCCAGTAAAAGAATCGTTATGTAATAAAGACGCTATCGCGTGAAGTAGGTGAACTGGAATTTTCTTTAGATCAGAAATATGTTAAATGAAGATATTCAGCGATATTATTATGGTATGTCAATAATAGATTCTTAATATGTTTTCAACAATACCATGATAAATATTATATTTGATTAATTTAACAAGAATAATTCCACCATATTGACTAATGTATCAAGCATGAGCCGATGATTCTCGATACTGTTAATAATCAAATCAAATAGCAATGCCCCACAAACCACTAAAACAGGTTTGTTCGAAGAACTTGCGTATAAATATATAAAATATGTACGGTTACTTCGTGTGTGGCCGGTTAACTCATATGTATTAATTTCACTTCCATTCTTCTTTTGGTTTTCTGTTTTGTATCTATAGGTTTATGACCAGCAATATGTAATAATGTAAAAAAAGTCACGAAAACTATGCTTAACATCCCGTACTGCGTGTGATGCAGCTAAGGCCTGCTCAGAAAAAGACATTCGCTTTCTTTGATCTCATTCATTGAACTCTTTACCTTTCACCAACTCCAACCACAATCAACGCCGTATATCTTTTTTGAAAAATATTTCTTGTATGTATATAAACCAAGAGCAATAACTCTCAAGTACCTGATGCAAATGTTGGTTATCAAATTTGGCCTATATATTTTATGTCAAGAAACATGTGCAGAAATGTTGGTGGAGGTTCTTTGAAAAATTTATATTTTAGAGAGCGGAAACAATAAATTTGTAAGCTTCTAACCCACCCATCCTAAGGTTGTTCATGGAATACTTCTCTTCAAGAGACAGATAAATAAAATATATCGAATTCTGATTGAAGCTGGTCAATATTAAAGGTCTTGGTCAGTTACTATATATAAAGACACCAAACACACACTTAATGTTTTATCTTTTATATCCAGTGTCCTACAAATCAATAACCTGGAGACTAAGGGATACCAACAATTCGTATTGGAAACTCCAAGCATTAGTCTGGCAGGCAACTCATTTAAGGATCTAGAATTAGTATTTGGCTATGCTTTGATAAACGCAGGGTTGGCACCAATCGACCGCCCCCGGTTTTAACCGGCGGTTTTTACCGGTTAAAACCGCCCCGGTCAATACTCCCAAAGTGGTCATTACTGGTCAATACTGGTCGATTGAACTTTACCCCCAATTTTGATTAATATTCCACGCTTAATTAAGCAAAATTGATAATATAAATTAAACAGACATGTTGCCAATAATGTCTTACGCTATTAAAACCCACTATTTTATACCTGTTCATGCAATTTGTAGGCCAATCTCTCAAAATTTTGCGAATGAGTCAAGTTGGTCAATTGGATTTTGCTGGTCGATTGAATTTTTTTCCCCAATTCTAACGAATTATGAATGCTCAGAAAATTCTGTGCTTGATTCAACAAGAGCCTGTCAATTACTGTGTATTACTTGTTCCTCATGCCCCACTGTCTCCACAGTCTTTCACAGTCTTCAAACCTATACAGGTTAGGGCACCCAAAACTGATAATAGGGCCTTACATGGCACCTTTGACACAACCCTTACTTGTCATGTATTCTTGCCTGGATTTCTTTAACAAAATAGTGAAAAAATATTTTATTTTACCATTGATATAAAAAAAAAACTGAATAAGAAATAATTATTAAAAGAAAGAAATAATTGAAAAGAAGAGTCTAGAGTAGACCCACAATTGGTAAACATTATTTGTTGCCAAAATCAAGAACTTTGATTGCTTATTCATTTGAAGACCAATTGAACTTTAAAATAAGAAAACCCTCTTAATATAGAAAGGAGACAAGTTAGAAGTAACTATTAAATTAATAACATTAATAGCAAGTTATCTCATTTTGTTTGAGTGAAATGAAATAGCCTAAGGGCAGATTTGCTTCATTGTCACTATCAGAGACATACCAGTGCATGCATTTTATTACCAATTATATAAGGCTTAGGGGCCAGATCATTTATGACCCTAGAAACCACAAGAGTTCTGTTTGTCCATCAGCTTATCAAATAGATATATCAATAGATCAGTAAAATACTATGGTAACTACAATAGTAATAATACTTCAGTATCAGATGTGATACACTGAGATAAAGATATTGCCTTAGTTCTTTTGTATTTGAGACCGTTTCAATAAATAATAAAGAAGTATTTTTTACAGCTTTAAAGCTTTTTTTTACAATAGATAACTCAAAAAAAAGTTTATCAATTACAGAATAATGATTGCTTTAATATAGAATAGCTTAAATTCTTCCTTTGTCATGTTTAAATGCTACAATTTTCAATCGACCTGTATTGACCAATAATGACCAGTAATGACCAGTATTGACCGGTTTTAACCGGGTATTGACCGCCGGCCCGGTCAATACTCAATTGACCGGTCAATACTCAATTGACCGGTCAATATGCCAACCCTGGATAAACGCCTTGCTTTGAAAGCATATATCACAGTAGACACCTGGCTGCAGGAGTCTAAAAATCCCAGTGTGTATTGGTTTTAATCCGATTAATTACCTAATCAAACTGTTCTGTACCTGGGTCCAGTTGTTTAACCCTTTCCCACTCAGAAGCAAAGTGAAAATGGTGTGCAAAAGCATAAAACCAGAACAGCCTGCGAGCAACTGGCAGTCTGTTCCGGTTTAAGCTGTTTGCTGCTTATCAGTATCTAAGGGTTGGAAATGAAACCTTTAAAACTTGAATCTAGTAAGAAAGGTCTTAAATTGAATTTAACTTTCAAAGGGGCTTCATGTTGTCCAAAATACGTATCTAAGTGGTAAAGGGTTAAATGTCTGATTGTCGTAAAAACTCCAAATGATTCTTATACATGGACAACTGAAATGTAATATTTAATGCAATTCATAGGATCAGGCTTTTGAGAGTAAACTTTCTGAAACGCTCACTAACCATTAGGAAAGAATTATGAACAAGCAAATTCGTTGAATTGACATCCCCCGCCAATATGCATCTGGACACAAAAGTGTTATATTTTACACTCAAAAAAGCATTTTTTCAAGACACAAAGGGCCATAACTTCGTTATTAACAGATGGTGTACAATGCCATTTGGCAAGCATCATCCTCTTATCCATATATATACACTAATACCAAGTTTCAATGAAATCAGCTTAAGCACTTCCAATATATGGCTCCGGACACTAAAAAAAAGCATTTTTTCAAGATACAAAGGGCCATAACTCCGTTATTAACAGATGGTGGACAATGCCATTTGGCGTGCATCATCCTTTTATCCATATCTATACTCATACCAAGTTTCAACAAAATCCGCCAAAGCACTTCCAAGATATGGCTCCGGACGGACGGACAACGCCAAAACAATATCCCTCCGCGGCTCCGCCTATGGCGGGGGATTATTAGCTTAATTAACTATTTATTGATATGATAAGTTGTATAATGTGAGAAAACATATGTGGCAAAAAAACTTTTATTTATTTTAAAAAGCCCAACATTATAATACTTCACTTATATAGTCAGTTGTGTACTTATTTTAATATTGTTTTGTTTTAAAATAGTGACCTCATGGCTTGCTTGATTGATTTTTACTGAAAATAATAAACAAGAGCACCGCCTTGCGGGTGCAGACCGCTCATCTATTTTCTTTTTAAAGGTGAAGGGACTCTCATTTTCAATCACAAAGGAGGGAGGAGTGGAGTGAAGAGGGGTGTATAGTGTGGGGTTGTGGACATTTATTACATTATCTTCCAAAAAAGCGAAAAAAAAAAAAAAAAAAAAAAAAATCGGGGGGGGGGGGGGGGGGGGGGGGGGGGGTTTGGGTGCGATGGTTGGACGGTATTTCAAAAATAACCGTTTTAAAAAAAAAATGGGGGGGGGGTATAGTGTGAGGGTGTGGTGATAATTTGTGAGATGATCTTAAAAAAAAAAAAAAAAAAAAATCAAAAAAAAAAATTGGGTGGGGTGGGGTGGGGGGGTGGGGTGGGGGTATAGTGTGAGGGTGTGGTGGTCATTTGTGAGATGATCTTTAAAAAAAAAAAAAAAAAAAAAAAAAATAGGGGGGGGGAGGGGGGAGGGGGGGAGGAGGGCACGGGGGATGGTTTGGGTGAAGTCTATTGTGGTATGTCAGGTAAGAGTAGTTTCATCAAAGTATCAATCAAATCTAATCATAAATAAAGAAGTTATGGCAATTTTAGCAAAATTTAATAATTTGACCTTGAGAGTCAAGGTCATTCAAAGGTCAAAGTAAAATTCAAGTTGCCAGGTACAGTAACCTCATGATAGCATGTAAGTATTTGAAGTTTGAAAGCAATAGCCTTGATACTTAGAGTGGATCGAAACACAAAATTTAACCATATATTAAAAGTTACTAAGTCAAAAAAGGGCCATAATTCCGTAACAATGACAACCAGAGTTATGCAACTTGTCCTTTTACTGTACCCTTATGATAGTTTGTGAGTGTTCCAAGTATGAAAGCAATATCTATGATACTTTAGGGGTAAAGTGGACCAAAACATAAATCTTAACCAAATTTTCAATTTTCTAAGTATAAAGGGCCCATAATTCCGTCCAAATGCCAGTCAGAGTTACATAACTTTGCCTGCACCGTCCCCTTATGATAGTTCATAAATCTTGCAAGTATGAAAGCAATAGCTTTGATACTGTAGGAATAAAGTGGACCTAAACACAAAACTTAATCAAATTTTCAATTTTCTAAGTATAAAAAGGGCACATAATTCTGTCAAAATGCCAGTCAGATTACATTACTTTGCCTGCACAGTCCCCTTATGATAGTTAGTAAGTGTTGCAAGTATGAAAGCAATAGCTTTGATGCTTAAGGAATAAAATGGACCTAAACACAAAACTTAACCAAAATTGTCAATTTTCTAAGTATAAAAAGGGCTCATAATTCTGTCAAAATGCATGCCAGAGTTATCTAACTTTGCCTGCCCAGTCCCCTCATGATAGTAAGTAAGTGTACCAAGTTTGAATGCAATAGCATTGATACTTACTGAGAAAAGTGGAACTAAACGCAAAACTTAACCAAAATTTTCAATTTTTTAAGTATAAAAAGGGCACATAATTCTGTCAAAATGCACGCCAGAGTTATCTAACTTTGCCTGCCCAGTCCCCTCATGATAGTAAGTAAGTGTACCAAGTTTGAATGCAATAGCATTGATACTTACTGAGAAAAGTGGAACTAAACGCAAAACTTAACCAAAATTTTCAATTTTTTAAGTATAAAAAGGGCACATAATTCTGTCAAAATGCACGCCAGAGTTATCTAACTTTGCCTGCCCAGTCCCCTCATGATAGTAAGTAAGTGTACCAAGTTTGAATGCAATAGCATTGATACTTTCTGAGAAAAGTGGACCTAAACGCAAAACTTAACCGGACGCCGACGCCAACGCCAACGCCAACGCCAACGCCGACGCCGACGCCGACGCCGACGCCGACGCCAAGGTGATGACAATAGCTCATAATTTTTTTTCAAAAAATAGATGAGCTAAAAAATGGTAAAAGATTTTCAAGTATATTTTCACTATAATGAATGAAGTATTACACATGTGTGACTTAACTAATTTAGTACATTGCTTTCAGAACAAGGCAATGGTAATGCTGACGATACTGTGCAAATCAGATAAAATAATATAAACTTCTACATCAACTAAATTTTATGATTTTATGACCGGTATTGACCACAGCAACTGAGAATACCAAGTTTAATAGTTGCATGAGATTGTTTTATACATGTTTTATTTGTTACATTTAAAAGCAGTCCACATGAATTGCTCATAATAAAGTTACAATAAATTCTAAATGAATACTTGCCTTTCTGTTCATAAACAAAACAGAACATAACAGTGAATGATATTACTTGAAAAATTACATATTAACATTACATAAACAAATCACAAAAAATAACAAAAAAAACACAGTTCATGCAAAAGTTACTAGGCTACCAAGTCAAAAATTGGGTAGCCCAGTCACTGTTTGTATCTGTTGCAACTACTGAGATCTGGAGTTAAGATCCCCAGATAAATTACTCACATAAAATATATTTTTTTAATTTGTGACATTTTGTTCAATGCCTGATCTTTTATCATCTCAAAGATGATAGAAGATTCAATACCAGCAAAAAGACTATACCTACCCGGTATTTTCTTATAAAACGGACACTGTCGTGAACTGCTATTGCCAGATAGTGAAGTGCCCTCACTTGTGACAGAATCTATACTTCTACCCCACTCTTGTTGTTTCGCAGGAGCAGTAGAGACGCCAGACATGTTATGATAAACAAACCTGCTGCTTGCCATTAAAATATCTGCAGCATTTTTACGAATTTGGTTGACTTTTACAGCAACATAGTTCATCAAACCGCCATCTGTGGAAACTCTATCAATGACCGCCCTTTTATTTTTCACAGAATCGCCAGGACTAGCACTACAGCCAGTGACATCCTCTTCAAAACTGCCTTCATCATTTTCCGAACAAAATCCACCCCCTTGGTCTGTGGGTATCTCAGGTAATCCTATGGATCCAATCTTTGAAAACGTATTTTGTGACACTGTACATATTTCTTGGATGAGAAATTCAGGAGTGTTTGTACATATCCCATGATTTACACTCACAGAACGTTTAGAAAGTGTTTCTTGACAATGGCTATTACCTCTTGAGTTACTGAGTGATATGTTTACCTGCTTAACATTAGCATCAGACACTTTAGGTGAAAACATTTCCATTGTCTCACATGACTTGTTAACACCCTTAGAATCGTCGTTGACACCTGCAGAAACAGATTTTTTGGCACATTCAGACTCATAAGCAGTGCAGTTCAGGCAACATTTTCCATCTGAAGTCATTTTAGCAAAATCATCACTACTGCTACTGTCTGTACGAATAACAATATCTTCTGACTTCACACTTTTAAAAAATGAAGTCAAGCTCCTTTGCCCACCAGCTAAACCCTTCAGCTTCTTACTTTTACTAGTTTCATCAGGCATTTTACTTGTATTCCTTCTTTTTGGACCTTTTCCAGATTCTGTTTTAAATACCTTTATCTTATTATTTAAATTGCTTTGACCTTTTAGCATGCACTCAATTAACGATGACTCATCGTCTGCTTCAGATGACATATGAGTCTCAGAAATATGTCTCTCCGTCTGACATCCAGTTGGACTTTCTCTGTCTGTATCTTTATCCTCATTTGCAGACTTCAATGTTGTAATATTCCTCGTTACACAAGCATCATCTGTATTCCCTGATTCAAGTAGGCGCCTTTTTTTGGCAAAAAATCCAATACCAGAATCTGTTGTGCTTTCATCAAAATTGAGAGGAACCTTACTTTTAGCAAGGCTTTCATTTATTTGCTTTGATTTATCTCTCCTTCTGTTCGGTTCACTTTGATCATTCACCAGAATATTTTTTTCAGAAGCATAACCTTTTGTGCAGTTTTTCTGAACTCTACTTGTGGAATCATTTATTGTCATCTTCTTCCCAGCAAGATCAATGGAGTGAGCTGAAGTACGAAACAATTTAACAATTTTCGAATTTTTGCCTTCAGAACCCCCATCCTCTTCTTTGCTCAATTTCATTAAAACTTTACTGACAGATTCTTTGGCTTGATTTCTATTTTTAGCATCCATGAGCTCATTGTCAATTTCTCCTGTATCTTCTGACCTCTCTTCGCCATCCACATCTTGTAGCATCTGACTGACTGTCCGGTCTTCATCGTGTACATCAAAGATGTCCTCTATACTCTGATCCGTATTATTGGATGTGCACAAAATTAAATCACTAGCGTTCACCCTGGTAATAACTTGAGATTCTTCTTTGTGTGTATCTCCTTTGTGTTGAGTGATATTGGAGAGATTTGTAATTTTTACAGCTGTTAAAATCTCTCTTTTACAATCCAGTTCATCAGAGCAACATGTGTCACCATCAGACGCTCCACGGAATAACTTGCGAACCTCCGAATGCTCTGACGAGTTTCTCCTTTCTCTCTTCTCATTATCCTTCAAAACATCCATTTCAGATTCACTACTCAGCTGAATAACAGATTTATTGCTCTCACTAGACAATTTTCTAACTTTTCGCCCTCTTATCAGGTCTAAGCTCGACTCCGAATCACTGCTGCTCGGAACAACAGGTTTTATGTCAGCAATAAGTTGTGTGGAACCCCTGTGCAACAATCGTCCACTAGCCAGGTCCATAGCGGGCAAACTATCGTCCGTGTCAAGGTCACACACATCTTTATCCGACCTATGGGCATTGCTCACTGGACTCACAGAGTCTAAGGTTTGCGAACAGGCTGAGGAACTTCCAGGCACGTGAATCTTGGTCTTGCCTGTCATGGTAGATGGTGGTTCATCAAACTGTAGTTTAACTTTGGCACTACCAATGTCACCTAGAAAAGAAGAATTCACCTACAATTATAAAATAAATTCACACAAAACAATTGGAATAATTGGTGTGTATTTAATGTTCTGTTATGGATTGAGATCACATACATAAGTTGTTTTGTTAATTTTATACCCAAGATATGTCAGTAGGAAGGATTGCCCCCACCCCCCTCCCTCCCTTTTATTGTCTACAAACTCCACTATCTCAATTAATTAAATCTCTCTATACATAAAACATTCAATAACAAAATTTAGAGGTGTTTCAGTTCACATTCTAATAAACATGTTAATTAAGGTTCAGCCTTTTTGTGCAATACTGTGAAACCATTATTAATCGTTGAGGCATTAATTTTTGTGTATTTTGTCAGTCGACTGATTGACAAATTAAGGATCATAACGAACAATTAACCACCACGCAGCAGATCTAGATCAATGACAATAAACAAATTAAACAAGAGATGTGTTCGTCAGAAACACAATGCCCCCTTTTGCGCCGCTTTGAAATAAAAAAAATTTTTTTTACCTTTGACCTTGAAGGATGACCTTGACCTTGAACTTCCACCACTCAAAATGTGCAGCTCAATGAGATACACATGCATGCCAAATATCAAGTTTCTATGTAAAAATAATGCAAAAGTTATGGCCAACGTTAAACTTTTTTTTCGGACGGACGGACGGACAGACTGACATACACACATACTGACGGACAATTTAACTGCTATATGCCACCCTATCGGGGGCATAAAAATGACGTTGTGTGATTAACACCTGTCATTCTGTGCATTAATTACAAATAAATAAAGAACATATTGATTTGTGTTTGGTTGTTTGCGTTACCTATAATACAGGTGTGCAAATAGCTTGTGTTTCACTGTTCTGTGTAAGGGCTATCAATATTTAAATCATTGACAGCTTTTACAAGTTTTACGATACACGTTTCAAACCATTGTTATTTGAAGACAATATAAATTTAAATATTGTCTGCAAAAATGCAATTGAAAACGTAATAGGTAAAGAAAAATAAGCAATTATGACGATTAGTTCCATCCAAACGTAGGGTAATTGTTTACAGAAATTCACTTTCATTTTTGTGAGATATTCGGGAAATACCAGGTAAGCACGTTTTTTGCATGACTTAGTATGACGCAATAAAACATTGCTTTGTATCCTATTGCATTCAATTTAATTTAAACTCACTCGTCCATTGGTTGTTACAATTAAATCTGAACCGTGCCCTATAAAATCGCTGTCCTATAATGCACTGTTCATTTTATACTTCTGAAAAGAGGCATATGTTTGTGTTTATGAAATTCTTAAACACATTATCAAGATTAGGACCCCGTCATCTGCGTTATATTGAGTTACAGTGTATTAATTTAAATTTGATTTATTCATTGACTTTATTTAACAAGATATGTGTTAGTCAGAAACACAATGCTCCCTACTGCGCCACATTAAAATAAAATTTATATTTATCATTTGGCAGGTATAGAAATCATCTCCCTTTATTACTTCCCTTGAATTTTGTCCAATCCAACCGGGGGGGGGGGGACATAAGTCAACAGGAATGTAGTGAACATCAAAGAATTATAATTATATCAATAAAAAAAACACTTTGAAAAATCAATAATTTTGGTTATAAATAATCAAAACAACGGCTGTTTGTAAAACATGCATGCCCCCCATATGGGCTCTCCGTTGTAGTGAGAGCCATTGTGTGAATATGTTTTTTGTCACTGTGACCTTGACCTTTGACCTGAAAATCAATAGGGGTCATCTGCCAGTCATGATCAATGTACCTATGAAGTTTCATGATCCTAGCCATAAGCATTCTTGAGTTATCATCCGGACACCATTTTACTATTTCGGGTCACCGTGACCTTGACCTTTGACCTAGTGACCTGAAAATCAATAGGGGTCATCTGCGAGTCATGATCATTCTATCTATCAAGTTTCATGATCCTAGGAATAAGCGTTCTTCAGTTATCATCCGGAAACCATTTTACTATTTCGGGTCATCGTGACCTTGACCTTTGACCTAGTGACCTGAAAATCAATAGGGGTCATCTGCGAGTCCTGATCAATCTACCTATCAAGTTTCATGATCCTAGGCCTAAGCGTTCTTGAGTTATCATCCGGAAACCATCTTACTATTTCGGGTCACTGTGACCTTGACCTTTGACCTAGTGACCTCAAAATCAATAGGGGTCATCTGCGAGTCATGATCAATCTACCCATCAAGTTTCATGATCCTAGGCCTAAGCGTTCTTGAGTTATCATCCGGAAACCATTTTACTATTTTGGGTCACCGTGACCTTGACCTTTGACCTAGTGACCTCAAAATCAATAGGGGTCATCTGCGAGTCATGATCAATGTACCTATGAAGTTTCATGATCCTAGGCCCAAGCGTTCTTGAGTTATTGTCTGACAACCACCTGGTGGACGGACCGACCGACAGACCGACATGAGCAAAGCAATATACCCCCTCTTCTTCGAAGGGGGGCATAATAATAAATCTGTACAGTAACTGTGAAAAGAACTTCAATTCTTGGTAAGGAAATATATAATATGTGATTTATAATTATATAAATTACTTCCCTTGAAAATAATTGTCTGTAACAAATCTCTATTTTTAGTAGCACATAATTAAAAGCCCTTACCGTGACTGTATATTCACCACTCAAAATGTGCAGATCCATGAGATACACATGCATGCCAAATATATAAAGTGGCTATGTTCAATATTGAATAATCTTCTCCCTTTTTGAAGCTTATTACTTCCCTTAAATCTGTAGTTTTTACCGTAGACCGTAAAGGATGACCTTGACCTTTTACCACAATGTGTTTGTCAGAAACACAATGCTGCCTGCCTACTGCGCCGCTTTTATTTATTTAACAAAAATATATACGTGTGCAGGTCAGATAGCTATGTCCATTTAAAGCTTATTACTTCCCTTGACTTTGTTTTTTCGACCCTAGACCTTGAAGGATGATATTCACCTTGAAATTTTACCACTCAAAATGTGCAGCTCCATGAGATACACATGCAGGCCAAATATAAAGGTGCTATCTTCAATATTTTAAAAGTTATGGCCAATGTTTAAGTTTTTCGGACGGACGGACAGACTGATATACTGACTGAAGGACAGTTCAACTGCTGTATGCCACCCTACCGGGGGCATAAAAAGACATTTCAGACAAACACCTGTTCTTAAAATGATCAAATATTTACGATGCAGAACTGAGCTAGGTAGTTTGCTAACACTAATTATAACCAATAATGTTCGAACCTTCTCTAATGGTTGCCGATAAAGGTAAGATTGTGATCAGTTTGGCCATGATAGTAATGGAATAGGACCAATTGGCTTCACTATTTCAAACACTCTTTAAGGGTTATTCTGTCCCACTAATCCACTAACAACAACAACAATCCGCTAACCATAATCATAAACATTTCAATGGCATACGATAATGGGGGCCCATTACTGATCACCTGATAAGAAAAGACTAGTATATTGGCATATGACAAACAGGCCCACCTTCAAGATACTCCCAAGTGTCCTCCATCTTTTCCCTCCACGATTTATCGCAACTGCGATATATTTCGGACATATTTTTTTTATATATTTTGCTCAAAGTCATAAATCATCGAATTTAGGTGCTGGCAAGTCTTTTTTTTAATGACAAAATTTCGTGCAAGCGAAAATAAATGGTTTCACAGTACCTTTTTGAGTAACTTTCCACAGAAAAATCAGAACATGGACTGATTGACAAGTAAACTGAGGAGCTGCGCCATGAGCGCATGATACGCCCGTCGTTCGCCAATGAAGTAGTAAGGTAATAAATAACCCTTTGAATCATTTTTTTACTTCAGTTTATTTGTATTTGA